>NC_049993.1:3480327-3483041 GCF_000003815.2 Branchiostoma floridae | reverse complement strand
AACAACAATGACCCAGTCGAACCAATTAATGCAACACAAATCAGTGTCGATACGGTTAAATGAAAACACTATTCCCCACCCTCTTCACAAACTATCAAATGAAGTTACCTTGTGAGCTGTTGACAGTTGACGGCTGTGTTGTTTCTGTTGTCCAAAGCGAGTTATTGGCAAATGTTTGCTATAAGATAAGACCAATTTGATGCTGTTAGTTTGTTATTGAAGCTTGTTATTGAAATTGTTGTAGAATGTTATGGTATTGACCACACCAGTTTTCTTAGAGGCACAGAAACCTCAATAGAATGATGGAAGAGTGAAGGCCTTTATTGTACATATTATACCTACCAGTTTGAGTACAGGACATTAAAAGAATAGTTTACATACACATAATATACATAGCAAATGTCAGGCTAAGACAAGAATGATATTAAACTAGTTCTCTTTTCTTTGTGATGGTGATAATGTAAGATCAGATATGTTTTACATTCAAACAATTATCTTAATTCATTACAGATATGAATTTGTATGTATTACATAACTATAGGTGTATGAAGTAGGGAAACATAAATTCCACAAGTCTATGAAGTCCAACACTCTCTTTGTCGTATGAATTACATCCTACTACAAAATGATGTTCATCTTCTATTTTATCTAGATTACAGTATTGACATATTCCAGAAAAGTACTGCTATCATTTCGGGTAAAATCTTACCGTTTTAATATGCTGTGAACTTAATAAGATTCCAAAGGTAGTTCCACTGACGATCACTGCCAACAGGACGATACTTGTTAAGCAAAGATATCTGCATCCTGAAAAATTTTTGAATGTTAAATCATGAGGTCAAAATCCCATTCTCAAGGTTGAGAATTTTACTCCGGAACAAAATCGAGCAATTGATGGAGAGCATATAAAATTAATAACTAAAATAAATAATGAACGTAATCGAAAGTACTTTTTATTGCAACATTTACAAGACATGACGACACACATTCCAGCTAAAATCTTGCGTTAATGCGTAGAAAAATCAAAAGGCAGTGCATTGAAACAAAGACAGACAAAAAAAGCACAAGAATAAGGAAAGCAATGTAATGTTAACCACATACTAACAAAATCATATGAAATGCAACAAAAATTAAATTCATATACAGGTAAAAGGTCACAATTAGAAGCATTTGCGGTGGGTGGATTTTTATGCCATTCAACATGGCTTGTAAAATAAGTGCAGTTTGGAACTTGAAATTACAGGTAAGGGTTCTGGCTATTTTATTGGGTAAGAAAAATAGTTTTTCTAGACATGTTTGGAGTGCCCAGCACAGTCTTGCATAAGTGTAGTTTTCATGTTATCATTTCCTGTCTAGACAGGTCAAAGGTCACCAGAGAAAGTCTTGTTGCTATGGTAACAGTTTGCGCCGTACCAAAATGTTTAAAAATGTCTAGATAGACACTTTAAAAATCAGACTACGCCGCCAAAGAGAGTTTGCCCTTGGCAAAAATACTCAATAGGAATTGACAGAATATCTTACCGCAACGCGTTTGTGGGTGAAGGTTTGGCACGTACATCGGATTGGGGAGGGGGGCGTTCTGCGCGTACAAAGGATTTGGATGAAGACTGTTCAGAGGATTTTGGAGATGATGGAGACAGTTATTGTCACTTACAGCATACGGCTGGATGCAGGGGTTGTCATCGCGTTTGGTGTGTTTGTTATTGTCATCATCATCACCGTCTTCTTCCTGGCATCTAACAGCATATGGCTGGATGCAGGGGTTGTCATCACCTTTCGTGTGTTTGTTATTGTCATCGTCATCTTTTCCCTGGTATCTAACAGCATATGGCTGGATGCAGGGGTCTTCATCACGATTTGTGTGTTTGTTATTGTCATCATCATCTTCTCCCTGGTATCTAACAGCATATGGCTGGATGCAGGGTTTGTCATTACGTTTGGTGTGTTTGTTATTGTCATCATCATCATCATCATTATCTTCTCCCTGGTATCCAACAGCATATGGCTGGATGCAGAGGTTGTCATCACGTTTGGTGTGTTTGTTATTGTCACCATCATCTTCATCTTCTCCCTGGTGTCTAACAGCATATGGCTGAATGTAAGGGTTATTATGACTGACAGCTGGGCTAACGGGCTCAGGATGAGCGTTTGATTCGTCAATCAGATTGGAGTTCCCGTCATTATGCGGTTGGATCGAAAATGTATTCGCAGTGCTTTTTGGGTAAATCGGATTGGACTTGGCATGAGCGTTTGGGTTGTACAGAGACGTCGTTAACGAATCGGGGTACAAGGTGTTGGAACCGTATGAAGGGTTGTGGCGTCCTTTTTCATGTATTTCACGGTCAAATTCGGTTAAGGTTGGAGTTACAGTGTCATGCTCGGACGCGTCACGCTCTGCTGTGTAGGGGTGAATATCATTGCTGCTGGTTACCGCCGCTTCTGATCTCTGAAAGGATCCACCTGTTTTTGTTTCTCTTGAACTTGAAGTTATAAACGCCACATCATCCCCACACGTGTAAGCAACAGCGTACGGTTGGATGTCGGCATCGTTAGGGCAGGGCTGGGGAGCTGGCTCGTTGTCAGCGACAGTATCTAGTTTTGTTGGCTTGTTATTGTAACCATTATCATCACCTTGATATCCAGTAGCATACGGCTCAATGCTGAAGGTCTCGTTACCGTCAGATGGCATAAAGTTACTTTCCTTCATTCCCACA
>NC_049993.1:3477213-3478680 GCF_000003815.2 Branchiostoma floridae | reverse complement strand
GGGTCGTCATTTCCATGAGTTTACTCATCGCAGTGTCAGTCGACAGAATCTCTCTGAGACCTAGATGGTCTCTTTAGAGTAAGTTAGCACATGCATTATCTTCGCCAAGAAGGTTATGTCTCGTGTGTGTGTGTGTGTGTATGTGTATGTGTATGTGTGTGTGTGTTTCTGTGTTTGTGTGTGCGTGAATGTATGTGTATATTGTATATAAATATATATATATATATATATATATTCTTCTTTCTAAAGAAAATAAACACATAAGCATACCCGCCCTTGGTACTGAACACCATCCACACACATATATGACCTGTTCTTGGTACTTAACACCATACGCATACAAACATGAACGTGTCCCTGGTATTGAACACTATCCACACACAAATATGACCTGTCACTGTTACTGAGCACTATCCACACACAAACATGACCTGTCACTGTTACTGAGCACTATCCACACACAAACATGACCTATCATTGGTACTGAATACCATCCACACACAAACACGAAATATCCTTGGTACTGAACACAATCCACACAAAAATATGACCTATCCCTGGTACTGAACACTATCCACACACAAACATGACATGTCCTTGGTACTGAACACCATACACACAAACATGACCTGTGCCTGGTACTGAACTCTATCCACACACAAACATGACCTGTCCCTGTCACTAAGCACTATCCACACACAAACATGACCTTTCCTTTGTACTGAACACCATCCACACACAAACATGACCTGTCCCTGTCACTGAGCACTATCCACACACAAACATGACCTGTACCTGGTACTGAGCACTATCCACACACAAACATGACCTTTACTTGGTCCTGAACACCATACACACACAAATATGACCTGTCCCTGGTACTGAACACTATCCACACACAAATATGACCTGTCCCTGGTACTGAACATCACCAACACACAAACACGAACTCTCAGTGGTACTGAGCACTATCCACACACAAACATGACATGTGCCTGGTACTGAACACTATCCACACACAAATATGAACTGTCAGTGGTACTGAACACTACCAACATACAAACATGACCTGTCCCTAGTACTGAACATCATCCACACACATATATGAACTGTCAGTGGTACTGACCACTATCCACATACAAATATGACCTGTCCCTGGTCCCTGGTACTGACCTGTCTCTTGTGCTGCACACCACCCACACACACACAAACATGACATGTCCCTGGTAATGAACACCATCCACACACAAACATGACATGTCCCTGGTAATGAACACCATCCACACACACACACAAACATGACATCTCCCTGGTAATGAACACCATCCACAATCACACAAACATGACATGTACCTGGTGCTGAACACTCTCCACACAAAAATATCATCATTAGTTATCTGCTCCTCCTGTTGCAATACACCTCTAGGCTATCACCTTGATAGGCGCAAACACTTGTCACGATAATCT
>NC_049993.1:3440869-3475969 GCF_000003815.2 Branchiostoma floridae | reverse complement strand
GATGATGATGATGATGATGACAATAAAAAAACACGCTAAACGCGATGACAACCCCTGTATCCAGCCATATGCTGTTAGATACCAGGGAGAAGATGGTGATGATGATGACACTAACAAACACACAAATCATGATGACAACCCCTGCATCCAGCCATATGCTGTTAGATACCAGGGAGAAGATGATGATGACAATAACAAACATACAAATCGTGATGAAGACCCCTGCATCCAGCCATATGCTGTTGGTTACCAGGGAAAAGATGATAATGGTGATGATGACAATAACAAACACACCAAACGCGATGACAACCCCTGTATCCAGCCATATGCTGTTAGACAACAGGAAGAAGATGATAATGGTGAAAATAACAAACACACCAAACGCGATGACAACGCCTGCATTCAGCCATATGCTGTCAGATACCAGGGAGAAGATGATGATGACAATAACAAACATACAAATCGTGATGAAGACCCCTGCATCCAGCCATATGCTGTTGGTTACCAGGGAAAAGATGATAATGGTGATGATGACAATAACAAACACACCAAACGCGATGACAACCCCTGTATCCAGCCATATGCTGTTAGACAACAGGAAGAAGATGATAATGGTGAAAATAACAAACACGCCAAACGTGATGACAACCCCTGCATCCAGCCATATGCTGTAAGTGACAATAACTGTCTCCATCATCTCCAAAATCCTCTGAACACTCTTCATCCAAATCCTTTGTACGGCCAGAACGCCCTCCTTCCCAATCCGATGTACGTGCCAAACCTTCACCCACAAACGCGTTGCGGTAAGATATTCTGTCAATTCCTATTGAGTATTTTTGCCAAGGGCAAACTCTCTTTGGCGGCGTAGTCTGATTTTTAAAGTGTCTATCTAGACATCTTGTGACCATGTTTGTACGACGCAAACTGTTACCATAGCAACAAAGGTCTCTATTAACCTTTGACCTGTCTAGACAGGAAATGATAACATGAAAACTACACTTATGCAACACTGTGCAGGGCACTCCAAACATGGCTAAAAAACAAATTTTTCTTACCAAATAAAATAGCCAGAACCCCCACATGTAATTTCAAGTTCCAAAATACACTTATTTTAACAAGCCATGTTGAATGGCAAAAAATCCACCCACCGCGAATGCCTCTAATCGTGGCCTTTTACCCGTATATGAACTTAATTTTTTGTTGCATTTCCTATGATTTTGTTAGTATGTGGTTTACATAACATTGCTTTCCTTATTCTTGTGCTGCCTTTGTTTTGTCGACGCACTTACACAAGATTTTAGCTGGAATGTGTGTCATCATTTCTTGTAAATGTTCCAATAAAAACACACGTCCGATTACTTTGATTGATGACTTAAGCTACTAAGTTTAGATGCTCTCTATCAATTGCTTGATTATTTTGAGGAGTAAAATTACCAACCTTGAGAGTGGAATTCCGTCTTTAGTATCAAACGTTACAACTATATTTTTCAGGATGCAAATATCTTCGTTAAACGGCCGTTATTATAGCAAGCATTCTCCTGTTGGCAGTGATCATCAGTGGAACTACATTTTGGATCTTATTCAGTTCACAGGTTACTAAAATGGTAAGATTTTACCCAGGGTAATAGACGTACCCTTCTAGAATATGTCAATACTGTTATCTAGATAAAATAGAAGATGAACATCATTTTGTAGTTGAATGTAATTTATACAACAAAGGGAGTGTTGGACTTTATAGACTGATGGAATCTATGTTGTCGCATCGAGCTAACTGGTAGAGCGTTCGGCTCGGAACCTAAAGGTCCTGAGTTCTATGCCCGCCGTGCCCCTTGGGAAAGGCACTTTACACGACCTTCCTCACTTCACCCGGGTGTAAAAATGTGTACCTTCTATCTGTACCGTGTATGTGGCACTGTTAGTATAAGTTACCAAAAACTTGAGTGCAGTGCGACATTGTCCTCGTCTTTCCAAAAGCAAAATAGAAAAAAAAATCTATGTTTCCCTACTTCATACAACTATACCTAGGTGATACATACAAATTCATATTTGTAATGAATTAAGATAATTGTTTGATTGTAAAAAAATCTGATCTTACATTTTCACCATCACAGATAAGCGAGAACTAGTTCAATATAATTCTTGTCTTAGCCTGATACTGTCTATGTATATTATGTGCCTGTAAACTATTCTTTTAATGTCCTGTACTCCACCTTGTGGGTATAACATGTACATAATAAAGGTATTCACTCTTCCATCATTCTATTGAGGTTTCTATGCCTCTAATGAAACTGGTTTGGTCAATATTATAACATTCTACAACAATTTCAATAACAAGTTTCAATAACAGGCTCACAGCATCAAATTGGTCTTCTCTTATAGCAAACATTTGCCAATAACTTGTTGTGGACAATAGAAACAACACAGCCGTCGACTTTCAACAGCTCACAAGGTAACTTTATTTGATAGTTTGTGAAGAGGATTGGGGAACATTGTTTTCATTTACCCTTTATCCACACTGATTTATGTTGCATTAGTTTTTTTAATTGGTTGATTAGTTTGTTTCATTTTTTGTTTGTTTGTTACCTATTTGATAAATTGGTTTGTTTGTTTGTTTGTAATGGTTGGTTAGTGTAATGGTTGGTTGGATGATCGGTTGGTTGATTGGTTGGTTGGATGATTGGTTGGTTGGTTGGTTGGTTGGTTGGATGGTTGGTTGGTTGGTTGGTTGGTTGGTTGGTTGGTTGGTTGGTTGGTTGGATGATTGGTTGGTTGGTTGATTGATTGGTTGGTTGGTTGGATGATTGGTTGGTTGGTTGGTTGGTTTGTTGGTTGAAAACCAGCTCTTCACTGCAATGTCGTACATATAGATATTACAAGCTTTCAGGCCTTGCACATACACAGCCCAAACGTGTTAATATATGGTTACTAGCTTTGTTTACTGTTACAACAATGTACTTTGCTGCGCATGATTTAAGAATCTTGAACATTTTCATTGCTATCACTTAATGCAGACGCCCACCACGGAATCGCCACGCCAGAGTAGACATATTTCGGCAGCGTGTATGGAAGCGACCCGGGACAGTTTCGTACTAGCTTTGGAGTGGCCGTGTCTGCTGACAACGAGATATTTGTAACTGATTATTTAAACGAACGGGTGCAAGTCTTCAGCATGGACGGGGTCTTCCTCCGACTCTTCCCGACGGCAGTTCCTGGTGACGATGGAAAAGCAACGATGTACCCTTCGGATGTTGCTATTGACAGGGACGGTCAATTGTGGGTCACGGAAGCACAATTTAACTTTACTGCACGTGTACGTATAGTACATTACGACCGGAGCGGTGTAGCACTGACCACGTTCAAATTTAAACACGCGCCGGCGTGGATCGCCTTTGATACCTTCAATAACAAAGTTAAAGTGTCAGGACCTAGTGAGGTTATTATGCTCTATAAAAATGGCTCCTTCTACCATAGTATTCAAATTGAAACAACCGCTGACGCGTGTTCACGTGTTACTACAGACAACGAAGGAAATATCTTCGTTTTAAGTCATTTAGGCTTTGTCCAATTTTACAATAACTCCGGACATTTTTTATTCAAATTCGGAGGTTTAGGAAGCGCTGAAGGCCTACTACACTTTCCTTGCGGTATATGTTTTGACAGCTCGGGTTCTTTACTTGTAGCCAACTATGATAACCATCGGGTAGACATGTTCACAAGGTTTGGGAAATTTGTGCGCACGGTCGTCAACGTAACATTACCATTTGGTCTTGCTATGGACCAAAGGGAGATTTGGTGATAATCAATGCAGGAGGGGTAACTGTCATTCCATACCAGATTATATACCGTTAATCAGAATTGTTTAATTTCTGTTTTTTTAGAAATTGCTATGTATAAGACGCTATTGCTAATATGCTTTGAAGATTGTACAACCGCTATGTTTCATGCATGAATGTCCGTTCAAGATAAGGACCAGAAATACCCTTCTTTTTATAAAAGATTGTTGTAGCATCTCCTCATCAATTATGTAAGTGATGTCAAAATTTGGATATTCTACGTCTGATATTATTCACCTTTATCTACCTAAGATGTGTCACAGGTATGAATATGCCATAATTTATAATTACCACTTAGTCATTATGCAATTTTTTCATTAATTATGAATATCAATAGAATATGTTCCTTCTATCAAATTAAATCATATTTAGAATATATATTTTCTCATTGATTATGCAAATCAATAACTTAAATACGACTATTATGGTCTTCATGCAAGTTACTTTCAGGTAAAAATCATGAAAATCCATTTATTTCTTTTTCTGTTTCAAAGTCCACAACTGAAACGGTTTATCCAGCTCCAACGAAAGCTGCTAGATGGCCCCAAAACAAAAACAAACAAACTCATTATTAGCTTTCTTGATGAAGGTAGTAACAATATTACTTAAGGAAGAATATGTCAGCGACTACAAGAGCACAGCACAAATATATGTCTTATAGTTCATAAACTCCAACAACTGACGTCTAAAATGAATCTGATTACTCCTTGCTGGTGGAACAAGCGAATGGTCTACAAACAAGGTGTTAAACTGCGTCGGCATATTTTCTCAATGTCAACCATGTATACAAATCATGCTAATTAAACTTTTTTTTAAAAGCTAGTTCCACGTTTTGTCTGTAATCTATGTTCTTAGATATCAGACAGAAGTCATTTGCTTGTTTGATTGTTTCTTTTATATAGTATGACAAAATCCTGTTACTTTTATAATTTGTTTCTTTCTGACCACTCTTACAATTGTAATGTATAGCCAGAAAGCGATTACGCAGTAGAGTAACCTCTGTATCAAACAGGTTGTCGTTGATCCCTCCATTTGTTTTTTTCACCGATGATAATAAATATTTTCTTTCAATTCAAATCCTGATACTTTCATAATTCTTTTTTTACCTCTCTTACAATTGTAATGTATAGCCAGACAGTGATTACACAGTAGAGTAGCCTCTGTATCAAACA
This sequence comes from Branchiostoma floridae, assembly GCF_000003815.2. Taxonomy (NCBI): domain Eukaryota; kingdom Metazoa; phylum Chordata; class Leptocardii; order Amphioxiformes; family Branchiostomatidae; genus Branchiostoma; species Branchiostoma floridae. The sequence goes on along the minus strand of NC_049993.1, from coordinate 3,470,964 downwards.
GGTTGTCGTTGATCCCCCAATTTGTTTTTTTTCACCGATGATAATAAATATTTCCTTTCAATTTAAATCCTGATACTTTTATAATTATTTTTTTTCTGACCTTTCTTACAATTGTAATGTATACCCAAACAGTGATTACACAGTAGAGTAGCCTCTGGTATCAAACAGGTTGTGGCTGATACCCCAGTCCGTTTGTTTCACCTATGTTTACTTTCAATTCTTTTTTGCTTGTTTACAAAAAGTAGAGACAGAGAGATTAGGTAGGATTAGCCCATGGCTACTTGCCAAGCCAATGAGAAGCCCCTATTTTCGCTTTGAAAAAAAGTGTGCTGCTATTTCATGCAAATGAGGAGAAAAGTGCGGTGATATCAGAAGAAAAGTTTGGTGATATCAAGAAAAGTGTGGTGATATCAGCCTAAAAAGTGTGGGTGCTATACGCATGTGACCTGTTCTGACCAATCCTCGGTTACCTTTGAGACCTTCTTCTGGGACTAGAATTGTGTCATGTGATAACTGACCAATCCTACTCTAGACTTCTAATTGCCCAGAGGAATATGGCCAGGCTTTCTGTCTCTCCAGGCAGCTTACCCGGGAAGGTCTTGACAAGATTAATGACCTTGTGTTGTTACAGCCTGACAATGTCTGTCACAGCTTTTCAAGCAATAACAAGAAATATTGTGGACTTTTAGGACAAGAATAAAGTAACATTTTGTAAAGCCGATGAACTAGAAAAGCTTCGGGGAAGTATGCCATGGGCTAAGTTAGTTACCCCATGGCCTTGGCCTCGTTTTCTGTGTATATCACCAGGCCCGCCACCTCGGGGATTTCTAGTCTCCCTCGGGCTTCGCCCTTGGGGAGACTAGAAACCCCTCGGTGGGCGGGCCTGGTGATATACGCAGAAAACTCGCCCCGTCCATGGGGTAACTATTACTTATACTTCTTGGTCGTTTTCTATGTGTTCAGTCGATATCTGCAAAGGGACTATACCTATGAAAAGGCACGGTTTGATCTTTATAACAAAAAACATCTATCAATAACTTTATCTGGACGTCGCGGCTCACGTGTGACTAGGGGTGGGTAACAACCTTTTTTGTTGGACCGGTCCGGAAAAACCGGACCTGAAAAAAATCAGTAGGCCGGATTGTGAACCGATTATAAAATTAGATTAAAACAGATTATACGGGTAGGCGTTCGGGAACTACGTGTTTTGGGGCTACACCAACCCAAGAAAATAACAAGAGGAAAAAAAGATGATAGTTGTTTTTTTTTTATTGTGATTTTTGCCCCCCAATCCATATATTCTAGCTCTGTTTAATTTGAATTTATATATAGTTCTATTTCGCTTCAAATTTTAGCTCTCTACTTCTCTTGTCTGGTGGCATATAAGGAGGATATGACTTAAAATTACGACGTTGGTTGGTAAAAGTCATACTCGCCTAATGAAGACGACTCTAAGACTAGTACGCATCAGAATGCAGACAAAATCCCAACCATTGTTTGGCGATGGTTGGTTAAGTAAGGGCACAACCCGCCGTACGTGTAATTTGTCCTTACGTTTTCTTTTGGAGGCCACGTCTTTCTGAAAACGTTCAAGCTGTACAGGGCAGGAGCGTCGCCCGTGTACGCACTGGCACGTACATGGGGTGAATCCGCAGCCCGATGGCACACAAAGTTTTGCCTGCACGTAAAGTTCTACGGCGTGTCTGTGTGCTCCAAAATCCGTCCGATTCCCTACGAGTTCGTACGGAGGCGGTACTAACCACTTACGAATCACAAAAGATTGCCAAAGTTTTTGCACGTAGACAGCACGTAATTCCTCGTAGGCGGGTTGTGCCCTTAGCTTAAGCCAAGGTCGCCTCTGGGTGACAGCGGTTTTATATCTCCTTTTGTTGTGCATCTTTGATTTGTGATGATTGAAGCCTTTTGGGGTTCACAAAGTCTTGATTTTGCATGGATTTGTGTTGATAAAAAACTTACCTAAAGCAAAGGGCACAACACAACCTACGTGCCAAAACGTGGGAAATATTTTGGGATCCGTAAGTAGTACTCCTCCGTACGAACTCGTAGTTAATACGACGGATTCTGGAGCACGCAAACAAGCCGCAGAACTTTACGTGCAGGCAAAACTTTGTGTGCCGTGGTGCTGCGGATTCACCCCCCGTACGTGCCAGTACGGGCGACGCGCCTACCCTGTACAGCCTGACCGTTTTCAAAAATACGTGGCGGACGTGGCCTCCCAAATAATTGCACGTACGGCGAGTTGTGCCCTTGGCTTTAGTTGGCACGAAGTAAAAGAATGTGTCATGCATGTGGAGTTTTTTTTTATCATACACATTTCATACATATACTTGTAGGTAAAAAAGGAAAGGAACTATGAAACTCCTGCTCCTGCTGATCGTGTTGGTGGCCATGGGGCCTGGTGGTGTTATTGCCTGCGAGCCATGTTGCCCTCCATGCGCTGGGGTCTTTTATAAGGACTTTAACCAAGCTGGAGCAGAGCGCAAACCACGAGACCTGCACGAGGAAGGTACAAAACACTTGACGTATGACACACTTCAAGTATTGCTTACTGAAAAAAAACCTTTACATTATGATTCGCGTGGTTAAAGTACGCAGTATACATCGAGTACGCAGTGGGTATACTGAAGATTAGCCCCACCTGATTGTATGGAGTTTTTTCTTATTATCCTATATTGTTTCATTAGTATAATTACAAGATGTATTCTTTCTTTTTTGTTGTTGTAGTTAATAGTTGGCCATACAAAACTAACTGTACTTTTTTCTACTGCGCAACTCAACTCTGACGTCTGCACTTAATATCAATTTGTTCATAGCCATGTTACAGTGGTTTACCACTCTGCCACGCAGCCAAATTGCGCAATTTCCTTGCCTCGCGAGATATGAGTTTGACTTTGCCCACTTGTCAGGCATCCTGTGTTTATTTAGCCTAATGTTCTTTGGAGGTGTGTTGATCTAGCCTCATGCGTTTAAAAATCTAGCTGTATGCGAATAACTCAACACACTTATCGCGAAAAGTAGGGTTGACCAGACATGCTTGTTACCATTGAGGCTTGCAATAACAGGGATGGTTAATAGAATTTTTCATCAATCAGTGACTGTTATTAAAGGTAAGCACACGTACCTCCAAATTTTCGATGGCTATCAGTCCATCTTGATCGCGGATTGACCTAGTTCTCACGAGAGTTGGGGTGAAGAACAGGGATGTTCGTCAATTTCGTCATCGATTGTCATTTTCTTTTAATAGAAAAATCTGACCTCAAAGGGGACGTGACCCTAATAGATAATATGTATAACCAAATAATTTTTCTCGTGTGTTAATAGATGTTGCCTCGATCAAGACATTGAATGAGGCAAACGAAAACGGAGCCCCGCACCGTCCTCTTATCTCACCTTGACGTGGATACAGCACACGCAGCAGCAGGTACTGTGGAGACTTTATACAATAGTGTTTATTACTGTCAAACAGCAGGATACTGTAAATGCAGAAATGATTGCGGTGGATTAATGTTCGCGGTTGTCGCGGTGACCACTTTACCGCGAACTTAAAACCACCTTGAATATTTTCTATTATGGTATTAGAATAGAGTCTATTGTGTTACCGCGAAAACCACCGGGAAAAATATTCCCGCTACCGCGAAATTAAATCCCCGAGAACTTAAATGCATTTACAGTAATCGATATGCTGGAGAACCTTGAGCTCTAAGTTCATAAACATTTTTGACAGCAATACGCCCGTCATTTTCTTTAATATTGTGGAAATTTAAAGGTTGACTGAGGTTTACAGGTCACTGAGTTGGTCCTGTGATTTATAGGTCAAAAGTCCGCTATAGCTAGACTGGATTTTTAAATCAATCATATAATGTATGCCTATTATCTTTAAAAAAGACGAAAAGAACTTTTACCAAATATATGTTTTACATCTATTCCACCACTGCCTTCTTCTTAGAATGCTGCGTTTGCTGCGACCAACTGCTACCGGATGTTGAGACATCGCCAGTGCTATTTACATGAGAGATCTTCTGCTTATAACCACTATCTATGATTTACTAGATGAACGCTCGTGCACTTGTAGTTGCTAGGTGGTCAAGTAGAACTTGCACAAGCACAAATCTCCCCTCCCACAATTGTACTCATTTGTTAATTAAGCAACCGGTTACGGCGCAAAGCAGTGACTAGGTGCTCTCAACATGATATGAGATTTAGACTACACATTCCAAAAGAACGTAAATGTGTTCAAGTAAGTGTATCTGAATGAGCCATATGATCCTGTTTACATGTAGCTATGTTGAGTTCAGTACTTGAGACACATTTTTCTTGACAACTTTACGCGGTACCTAAACAACCAACCAACCAACCAACCCGAAAAGGATCAGGATTCAGCGGTCCCACAAGTAGTTGGCATGGACAATGCGACAATGATACACAATTTGGTACATGCTAGACCAACTTTATGTGAAAGTCTCAGCACTGTGCCGTGGCTTCTGGTTGAAAGTAGTTGGTCGGTGTAAAGCTTAATAAAAGCAATGCAATGTTGGCATGGATGGACGCAGTGTCTCATTGTGTCAATGAATACTGTAAATGCAGAAATGTTCGCGGTGGATTAATGTTCACCGAGAACTTAAAACCACCGCGAAAAGTCCTTGTTCCCGCTACCGCGAAATTAAATCCCCGCGAACCTAAATGCATTTACAGTATACCGTACCGGTTCATAGGGTAGCAATATGATACAGAAAATACACTATGGAAATTCTGTCATTGATTATACAAATTATATCTTTATTTGCCTAATAAGCAGATGTGCGTCATCACTTGGGGTATCCACATGCCACATATCAAGACGATCTGTCAACACGTTCTTGATTTATTCTCCTCTGAAACTTTGAAACACAATTGGCCTGCAGTGGCTAATTGTAGCGTACAAAGCTACTAGGAGGCTAAAACTCACAGCACTTATTCTCTTTGATTGGAGCTAGTTACTACTAGAAATCACGTCACGAGATAACAAAAACTGAAGTTCCAATGCAGTACCTAAAAAAACCCTCGGGGACCCATTATCGAACTTGAAGTTTATTTTCCTGATCCCTACCTATCCATGAAAGGCTTCTCGAATTATACTCACACGCACTTCAATCAGTTCCCAATACATGGTGCAGTACTTGAAAATAGTATTAAATTTTGTAAAAAAATTGAGGCGCATAACACCGTGAAGGAGCAGGATCCTACTTCTGCATGGACAATACCATTTCTAACATTAGTCGGACCTTGTTTACCCATAGCCAGTACGACGTTGATCACAAGTGACTAAATAGACCTATCATACACTCTATCTCTGCTTTGTATGCCAGGTCATGGCAAAGTTTCGCATTGCATAGTGTGTACAGTTCGCATTGGCACACACTTTTGTCGCTCGTAGGTAGCAAACGTTTGGTAACTACTACATACAAAACTCGTCACTTAACCCTTTCGCAAAACCATTGGACGGCTGAACCAATTCCCAGGTAGGTTTTATTGGTTATGTCTATGATATTTTTGTGCGTAGATGAATTAGGCAGTGTAATATGTAAACAATGGTTTGCTTGATGACGGAGACGGTAACGCACTAATACAAAGCACGTATTCATGACTTTCACCTTTGCTCAGTGGTCGCAACCTGTCCCCACCAACGAACGCTGGTTTGGAAAAATCTGTTCTATTCTAGCTCCGATTCACTCCTATTAAGATTTGTCAAAAGAGACTTTTTCGGAGTTTCATACATCAAAATTAATAATTAGTTTCTGTACAAGACTATAAAAAAACGAGTAGGCGACCTCGCCGATTTACTCGCAAGTTCTAACCATAGTTTGGCCATGGTTGGTAGGCCATGGTCGGCTCTGTGCGACGGCGGTTTTATAACTTTATATTTTGTTGTGCAGACATGTAAATGTGATCATTAAGGCTATTTTAGTTCCGTAAAAAAACTAAGCATAACGAAGAAAGTATGCCTGCATTGCAAAGAGTTCTTCTCTTTTTTTACTACCGTAGATATGACGTATTGATGTTGCGTCAGCACTCCAGGATCCTTAACCCTTTCATGAAATGTACTTGTAGGTGAAAGATGAAAGGAACCATAAATGTCCTTCTCCTGTTGATCGTGTTGGTGGCCATGATGCCTGATGGTGTTGTTGGCCAATGGTGCCCCCCGGTTTGTTGCCCCCCATTCTGCAAAGATCATGATGAGGACTTTAACCCAGCTGCAGCAGAGCACAACCCACGGGACCTGGGCGCAGGTACTTGAACAACGACATATGACGTACTGGAAATATAACCAAATAAGAAAGGCATAAATTTGCACGGTTAAAGGACATAAATATACTTGGAGGGCTCGGTGTAGTGTGTGGTCGCCTTTATTACCAAGATTTGCAATGCTGCCGACTTGGAATTTTGCATACATAGCCATTTCATGGTTTCCATGGCACCATAGTCTGGCACTATGCCCTATTGCGCGATTTCTGTGGATCCTGAGGTATGAGTTTGAATTTGACCACTTGACAGGCATGTTGTGTTTATTTAGTATATCGATTCTTTAAAGGTGTATTGTTCTTGCAACATATGTTGAAAAATCTAGCTGCAGGTAAAGATCGATCACAGTACACTTATCGCAAAGAGCAGGGGTGTACATACGTAACAACAGGGATGTTTGCGCCACCTTTGCCATCAATTGTCAAATTTCTTTTAATGGGTTCATCTGACATTATGGGGGTTGTTATAAATAATGTGTATATCAGCCATGTTTCATTCGTGTTTTTGCAGATGAAGCTTCGATCAAGACAGTGAATGAGGCATACGAAAGAGAGGCCCCACAGCGTCCTCTTTTCTGATATTGACGTAGATACAGCACACGCAGCAGTAGGTACTGTGGAGAATTTATCCAAAACTATTTTTCCCTGAGTGTAAAACAGCACGAAAATCGATATGCCGAAGAGTCTTGGAGCTCTAAATTCATAAATATATTTGCATTAATACGCCCTTAGCCCTCTCGAACATTTCAAAAATTCAAAGGTTGACCGAGGTTCACAGGTCACTGATCCTGTCATGTGATTTATTACGCCACATTACGTAATAGCTAGACTGTCGACTTCAAAGTCAGGGACCCTCACGCGATCCCACGACGAAGTTTCGTCAGCTGTACGATAGGGGCTTAAAGACACATATTTCAGACAGTTTGCCTAATTGCTGCAGTATTCTAATAATGACTATATCCATCGTTTGTTCGCAATTAACCATTTTATCTGGATTTCAAATAATGTTTTCTGCAATGTATGCGTATATCTTGAAAAAAGAGACAACTTTTGCCAAATGTATTTGTTGACATCAATTTTATCACTGCACTTTTTTAGATTGCTACGTTAGCTGCGACTACTGTTGCCGGATGGTGAGACATCGCCAGTGCTACTTACCCGAGAGATATTCTATCTGCTTGTAGCCACAATCTATGATTTACAATGATGAACGCTCGTGCACTTGTAGTTGCTAGGCGATCAAGTAGAAATTCGCCTAATCGCATTCTGAGTGTCCCCTCCCACAATTTAATTCATTTGTTAACTGAGCACCCGGTTACAGCACTGCCTAGGTGCTCTCAACAATGGATGAGATTTAGATCACAAATGCTAAAAGTATGTACAGTTGTTTAAGAAAGTGTATTTGAAGGCTGGCTGTATGAGCCTGTTTACATGAAGCTATGCTGAGTTCAGTACTTGAGACACAGCTTTCTTGTCAACTTTGCGCGGTACCGAAGTTACCAACCCGAAGCGGAGTAAGATTCAGCGGTACCACAATTTGTTGGCATGAAAACTGTGACTGCGACAATGATACACAGTTTGGTACATGCTAGACCAGCTTTATGTGAACATTTCAGCATTATGCCGTGACTTCTGGATGGAAGGAGTTTAGCAGGGTCGGTGTAAAGCTTAATAAAAGCCGGTTGATAGGGTAGCAATATAATACAGACAAAAACACATTATGGAACTTTATAGTGATTATAGTGATTGATTATACAACTTATCTCTTTATTTGCATAATAAGCATCTTATTATGTGCGTCATCACTTAGGTTATCTACATACCAAATATCAAGGCGATCTGTCAACACGTTGATTCATTATCCTCTGAAACTTTTAAACACAATTGGCTTGCAGTGGCCAATTCTAGCCTCCAAAGCAGCTAGGAGGCTAAAAATAATAGCATTTATTCTCCTTCGCGAGAGCTAGTTACTACTAGAAATCACGTCACGAGATATCAAAAACTGAAGTTCCAATACGTAGTACCTAAAAAAAAAACCGGGGACCCATTATCGAACTTGAAGTTTGTTTTACTGATCCCTACCTGCCTACTTAATATCCATGGAGGATTCATGAAAGGCTTCTCGAATTATACTCACACGCACTTTAAAACAGTTCACAATACAAGGTGCAGTACTTGAAAATAGTATTAAACTTTGCAAAGAATTTGCGGCGCATAACACCGTGAATGAGCAGGATCCTTATTTCTGCTTGGAGACTACCATTCCTAAGATTAGTCGGACCTTGTCAACGCATAACCAGTATGGCGTTGCTCACAAGTGACCTATCGGACACTCTATCTCTGTATTGTATGCCAAGTCAAGTCATCAGCGCTCCAGGACCTAAACCCTTCCATGAATGTACTTGTAGGTGAAAGATGAAAGGAACCATGAAAGTCCTGCTCCTGTTGATCGTGTTGGTGGCCATGGTGCCTGGTGGTGTTGTTGAAGCTGTATGGTGCCCCCCGTTTTGCTGCCCCCCGTTCTGCAAATATCACAAAGAGGACTTTATCCCAGCTGCAGCAGAGCGTAAACCACGAGACCTGGGAGCAGGTAACAGTACTAAGACTTATACCAAACTAGATTTATTACCGGCTAAGAGGGTATAAATTTGCACGGTTAATGGACATACATATACTTGAATTGTTTAAAGCATATGTGGTCACTTTTCTTAGTTATTACCAAGATTTGCCACGCTGCACACATAGAGTTTTGCATACATAACTATTTCTTGGTACTGGTATGTCACTCTGGCACTGGCCAAATTGCGTAATGTCTGTGGCTCCTTTTTTTAAAGGTAAGAGGTTGACTTTAACTACTTGACGGAATGCTGTGTTAATTTAGCATATTGTTTCATTGGATGGTCAGTGTATTTGTCAGGCCTAATATGTTTACAAGTCTAGCTGCATGTCAAGAACATACCACACTTATTGCGAACAGCAGAGGTGACACGACAAGCTTGTCATTAGTGCGTGCTTATCATATGTGTACATACGCAACAACAGGAATGTTCGCACCACATTTGTAATAAATTGTAATTAATTGTCATTCTTAAAAAAATGTTAGTCTGATTTAAAGAAGGGCGTGATCCGGATAAATAAATAATGTGTACATCTGCCGTTTTGTTTTTCGTGTTTTTACAGATGTGCCTTTGATGGAGATACTGAATGAGGCAAACGAAAACGAGGCCCCATAACGTCCTCTTTTCTGACATTGGTATGGATACAAGATTTACAGAAGAATGTATTGTTTGATTCATCTGAACCTTAGATTATATCTTATTTTTCTGTATGACCAAAGAGATAAGGGTCTGATGAAATATAAAAGAGATACAGATTATATCATTTAAGTCCTATCAACATGCATCATAAATAAATAAACTTCGTAAGTAGACTTCACCAATGATACCAAATTACAGCGTTGTTGTAAATTGTATTTCGTTATAGAATTAGTCAATAAACATAGACATTTGCACAACAGCAAAACCTCTGATGCTATTAAATATTAAACCCTTGAAGATCATACTCCCAGCTCTTGATACCTGCCGCAAGGTAATTTAATCAAATGTTGATAATTACTACGATGACGTCACGCCGACCAGAGCAGTCAATTCGAAGCCACCGATACTTTCGTGGCAAAAACAAAGCGTATGTTGTAGCATCTTTTAATTGTAGGTTACCGAGATAAATTGAAACTGTACGCTTCATACCAGGGTCGTTAAAGAAGCCTCATTACCCTAGTTCTGAACCAGCTGGCGTGTTCAAAATGATGTTATGAAAGTATAATCAACGTTTAATTCAATTACCTGACGACAGGAATCAAGTGCTAGAAGTATGATGTTGGATTTTTTGTTGTTGAATTATACAATAAGTGTGTAGATTCGGCGCAAACGTCTGTGTTCCTAGAATGATACTATTACCAGAAAACATGATAATTATAATATCAAGTAACGTTTTATTTTGGTGGCTGGCAATCAAACGCTAAAGCTCATCAATTCTGTGTCAGGAGCTATTTCAACCACTTTACCTAACTGCTTCAGTATCTTAAATTTATTATTTCTTCGCAATCAACTATGTCAAGTGTTAGATAAAGTTATCATTATTTACTTTTTATCTGTGGAAATTGACAAGACTAATTTCATAAGATGTTGGCTTTAAAGTTATCACAGTGACTGTTTTTTTTTTCTTTGGATTGTAGCATTCAGCTATGACATGTGATGCCGGATGGTGAGACATCGCCAGTGCTACTTACCTGAAGAAACATCTTCTGCTTGTAGCCACAATCTATAGCTATGATTTACAAGATAAACGCACGTGTAGTTGCTAGTCGATCGAGTAGAAATTCGCCCAATCTCATTCTGAGTGACCCCTCCCACAATTCAATTCATTTGTTAACTGAGCACCTCGTGCATGAAGCAGTGCCTAGGTGCTCTCAACATTGAATGGGATTTAGACCACACATTTTAAAATAACGTAAAGTTGTTCAAGAAATTGTATCTGAATGAGCCATATGAGTCCTTTTTACATGTAGCTATGTTGAGTTTAGTACTTGAGACACACTTTTCTTGTCAACTTTGAGCAGTACCTTAGCGACCAACCAAAAGCGGTTCCGGATTCAGCGCTACCACTAGAAGTTGGTATCAGAATTATGGCTGTGACGGTGACATTGATACACAGTTCTGCATAGCTAGCGCTCTAAAAAATATGTTAGACCTGCTTTATTCACAGTTTCCAGGTCACACGCAATATTGAGCACACCCCAGCTCTGTGCCTTGATTTCGGGATGAAAGGAATTTAATGGGGTTAGTGTTAAGTTTAATAATAAAAAGTGTGGCAATTAAAATTATTGCCATGGCGACGGTTTTATTGTTTATAAATATTAAGGATTGTTGTTATCAATGGGTTTTAATAGTCGTATTCCATTCGCCTGGCGATTAATGTTTAGAGAGGATTGCTGTCAAAAGGGGTTCTCTTGTGAGTGAAGGGTGAACTAATAATGTGAATGCTTCTCATCAATTTTACAAATCAGACCTTCATTTACATAAATCATATCATCAGTTGATCATCTTCTCTAGCTAAATAACAATATGCTAGAAATATCAAAGTCTTAGCAAAGAAAGCTATTGTAGTATTTTCTAATAATTTATGTAAATGAGACCCTAATTTACTTGATGTATGTCTAATAACGTTCAAATATCGTAGTTGCCAAATGTTGCAAGAATGAAATTATCATCATCAACCACTTTGATATTATAACAATTTCTCAATGATTATGCAAATTAGATAACAATTTGTATCATTTTATGTCTATCTATATTTCTCTATTTTTAAATTGCATATGCTATATGTTTGACTGAGTGTCCTATTACGCGGCTATGAATTGATAACTGATGTAGAGTCATACGCGCACTTACGCCTCTAGATACGGCCGTTTTTCATGGTCCGGATGCGGCGCACCACTTAGAGCAAGTCACACATGTTGAACTAGAGTTCCACGACCCCATACCTTCGTCATTAATTATGCAAATAAGGCTCTCATTTGCATAAATTATATAACTTGATCATCTCCTTCACCAAACAGACGTGCGCAATATATGTTAAGAAAGGAGGATTTGTCGCTTTTTCTGATAATTTATGCAAATAAGGACCTCATTTGCATAATCAATATTCAACGATGTTCACCTGTACATAACTTCCAAATGCTACAAGTATGAAATTCCCGCCATTTACCACAATGACATGAAAGCATTTTCTCATTAATTATGCAAAATTAGGTCTTTATTTTGCACAATATATATCTATCAATATTCTCTTTTTAAGTTACAAAGGTCACATGTTGCAATGGTCCTATAATTGAACTGAGCATGTTTAGACGATTTTCCAATCAATTATGCAAATTAGCTTCCAATCTGCATAATTGATATAGAATTATATGAAGCATCACGTAACCTATCCACATACTAAAAATCATAACAATCCGTCAACCCCTTCTTGAGTTATTCCCTTTCAAAGTCTGACACTACACCTGTCCTGCAGTTCCAAAACAAGCCGCTAGGGGGCCCAAACCTATACCACTTACTCACGGCATCAAAAGCTGTCTACAACTTAAAATTCATAGCCGCGACATGTCCAGAACTCGAGATATCAAACCAGGAAGTTCCGCTGCAGTACCGTAACAGGCCGCTAGGGGACCCAAAAGACCTACCCACATACCGAATATCAATACAATCCACCCAGGCGTTCTAGAGTTATGGTGGTCTTCTACAAACAGACACACATACAAACGCTACCCAATGGCGATGTTAACTATCACATCGCTATCTCACAACCCCACATGTTATACATCATTTAAGCTCAAACAATGCTTGTTTCACACATTAGTTTGCATTTTTGAAACAAAGATATCAAAGGTGAAGAAGGCCGCACCAAACTTTCCAAACTCCAAACGAACGAACCCGGAAGTGATTTCCACGACTCACGGGTCATTTTCCGAGGAACATATTTCAACCATCCTTTATCCCCTGTTTCAAATGTTTACATTTCCATGACCACCATACTACATACTACAATTCTGGTACGTCTGAAGTACTAGGCTTTTCTCAATTTTGCACGGCGATCAATCGAAAATCGCCTCGCGAGAATACACTGCTGTGCACACGTCTGGAAAGCATACCCGTGGAGGTAATGGTTCAGTCCGGCATGATGCGCGGCATGATGCGCGGAAAAAAAATTCCTGAGATGCCTGTACAGTTTTTAGAATTCTTTGCAAATGGTCGCTCACTATACTATTAGGCTCGCCAATCAGGCGTCGCCAAAATGCTACATGTATGCATGGTGGACATAGATGAACTCAGTATTTCTTTTGTGAAAATGAATAACATAGCAGTTAATGCAGGGTACCAAAATGAATGAATGAATGAATTTTATTTCTCAACAATCGCACAAGGTACAATGATGCAGAAAATACATATTTACTTAGTATATGACTACCCTTCTGAAGGAGGCGCACGTTAAGAGAATGGTCATGAAACAAGGGTTACCGACCTCAAATCATCATGGACGTAATGAACCATTATACGGGGGGGGGGGGCACCCATGTCCAGTATCAGGGTGAAATGCACGAAGTTGTCCTAAGTTAAGTTAGATGTCTGAAGTTGTCCAAAGTTGTCCAAAGTTGTACGAACTTGTCCGAAGTTATGACGTCATCTAAACTTTGGACAGTCAGCCGGGTGGTGTACGGAGTTGTACGAACTTGTCCGAAGTTATGACGTCACGCTGACCATGACGTCATCTAAACTTTGGACAGTCAGCCGGGTGGTGTACGGAGTTGTACGAACTTGTCCGGAGTTATGACGTCACGCTAACCATGACGTCATCTAAACTTTGGACAGTCAGCCGGGTGTACTGATCAGGTCGCGTATTCCTAGGAAGATGTCGCCTAGCATGACTTTGGCGATACATATACTACACTACGCGTCTACAGGTTTTCTGTGTTACGTTCAAATGTCTCAACTGTCATTTCTAGAACCTTTCTTCTAATGTTCTCATCTTCTTAGACGTCACAATCTGACGTTTACGTCACTAACTCAGGTGTTTTCGTAATTCGAAACCGGAATGCGTTCTTCGAACGGTGTCGTTTTTCAGTCTAACAGTTTGAAACCGTGTGGCGCTGAAGTCGCCACGGCTACTTTTTAGTCCGTGTCTTTGACGAAATAGACTTTCTTAACGGGGGATTTACGGACAATATTATATCATATCATGTCGTGCAGTAAATCTTTGAAGGCTACAGATCTCCATTCGTCCTGGAAAATCGAGTTTGACTGGAAGGATTTTCCGGAAGAACTTGTTCAGGTGGGTTAGTCGTATTAATCGCATCTTGATATGTTTTGAGTTCTGACTTTTGATTCATAAATCTTCTATTCTTTAGAAGTTACATCTTACAAAACAACATATTTTTTATCAGAATGCTGATTACTTATCTTTATTAAGATTTGTCTTATTCTTCACAGGGATGTTGTACTGTTGCATCTGTTTTGTGCGTGCCAACGGTGGCTGTTTTATATAGCCTTATCACGGTCGCGGCTTTTGCTGTAAGCCATGCACAAGTCTCTCCACCTGACACCAAATGGAGGGAAAATGTTCTTCTGTGGACAGCCATCTGTCTGCCAACAGGTAGATTTACTTCTAAACACCTTTTTTATTGTTTCAAATCAAACGTTTGATTCAATGTAGATATAATAACGTTATATGTTCAGAATTTACAACCGTCATTTCTAGAACCATACCTTGTCGAACATTCTTTTGCTTAACGTCACCAACAGACATTTACGTCATTTGCTCAGGTGTTGTTGTTTTTTCGAACCTGGAATGCGTTCGTAGAATGGTGTCGTTTTTCAATCTCTGTATTGCGACACGGCTGCTTTTATTTCATTTGTTTTATTCTTTTTAAACATCTATTAGCGGGGATCAAAATGACATTTACCTGTTGTCTTGGCAGGCGCTGGGAAATCTACTATCTGTAAATGGATTCAAGAACTTGTGACTGATGTTTACACGAAGTTGCGGAAAGACCATACGGACAGTGGTAGTCCGTCTGCTGGGTTTACTTATGTACTAAATGGTGGTACTTCAATTAATTGTTAAATTACAAGGAATAAAATAACAACTACTACTTCTTATGATACAAAGTACTGAAAGATGACTGCAATACATGTATTTTTTAAATAGATAGGGGAGATGTTTTCAGGTACTTGTATTTAGAAGTGACGTAAAAAAAGGGAAATATAATATTAAGAGTGAACTTAAATTATTTTGTGTGCATTGTTAAAACGAACGTTAAGAGGAGAAATACTAGACAAAAAAAGTGAAATAAATGAAATTTTTTACAATGCATGAACATTGATTTTGTGCTGATTAATGTGCATCTATATTTTATTTGTTTATATGCGTGAGTGGTGTGTATTTTATTTACACATATATAAGTTTTTAATATGTATTAATTAACTTTGGACAAATTCGTACACATGCCGCCCTACCCTGCCCACTGTCCAGAGTTAGATGACGTCACGTGACTTTGCACAAGTTAGGACAACTTCGCACACTTGTTGACCTACCCTGCCCACTGTCCAAAGTTAGATGACGTCACGTAACTTTGCACAACTTAGGACAACTTCGCACACTTGTTGACCTACCCTGCCCACTGTCCAAAGGTAGATGACGTCACGTAACTTTGCACAACTTAGGACAACTTTGCACACATGCCGCCCTACCCTGCCTACTGTACGAAGTTAGATGACGTCACGTAACTTTGCACAACTTCGGACAACTTCGTACACTTGACACCCTACCCTGCCTACTGTACGAAGTTAGATTACGTCATGCAATAAATGTTTTGACGTCATCTGTGACTCCCGATATAGCATCAAAGCCAGTGGGAAACGGTTGTAACTTAGTACAACTTCGTACAACTTCGTACACCCTAACTTCGTGCACTTCACCCTGATACTGGACATAGCTCGGGGGGGTGGCAAACTGTAGGGTCTCTTCTTGAGACAGAGCATTTATGATAACACTTTTTAATGTTTTTAATCTTCATTTTTACCTTTTTTATCATTCATCTTTACTTAACACCCTGTAATATCCATCTCATTATATGGTACCACTCAATCTCCTTATCCGGCAGCGGTCTGCCTCTTAGGCCTCTCTTAGGTCACTGTCCGAGCAGGTTGGGCCAAGTTTCTAAGTCGAGCTATCCTAATATCCAGCTAGCAGTTTTTAACATGTGCCTATCCACTGTTAGTGTTACGAGTCAGAGATATTACGGTCATGTAAAGCTTGAAAGAGCATTCGAACAATATTTTTATCGTTATCGCCAATACTGTACACACTATGTACTTCCCAATCATCAAGCATTTACAAAGGTGCTTAATTCCTTTAATTTCATTCTTACTCTAATGTTCGTGGCTCAAATTCCTTTACATAGATTCTTACTCTTATGTCCGTGGCTCAAAAGCGTCACCTAGCAGTTGATAGCAAAACTGCAACAATCTCATATTGTGAAGGAAGCTTCAGCCATCTCCTCAGTGCGGCTGAAATCTCAGATGATATGGGATCCATCGCGTTTTTTTTTATCTATGCAAGTCCCTTGGTCACACCTCGAGAATCCGTCTGTTGTCGATGCAGTATGTGTCTGTACAACATTGGACAATATTTGCGTTGGTGTGCCTTTCATTAAGACAATTCTTTGTCATCGTACCGCAAATCGTTGCAGTTCTAACAAACATTGCTAGGCGACGTTTGTGATCCATAGAGAAGCTGTTCAAAGGACACACTTTTCACTTGTACCAATTCCCCCATAGTTTTGCGCTAGTATTAATATTCCTAATTTGAAACCTAATCCTTGAAACTTAATTCAGAACGCACTTTGCAGCCAGAGGCTGAACTATGTATGGCTTACAATCATTTCCAGTACATAAAATGCTTGAAATATGATTCACACATTAAAATTCTCATACGCATATACGATATTTTGCTGAATAAAGCTGTCACATTAATTAACATCATGAAAACATCAGATTCTAGGATACAATGAGCATTGCGTATCACATGAAATCTCTGTACAATACAAATAAATTATCGAAGCTTGGCAAACAATGCACACATCAAAATCTGGTATGTCTGTATAATGTGTAAGTAAATATCATTATTCCACCAGTTACTAGGGGACAAAGAGATAAGCGTTGTCATATAACGCAGCATATACTATGATTTTCGTTCGTTTATATACACTATCTATATACACTATCTCGGCATTCGATCTAGATCCTATTCAAATTTCACTCCTCCAAATGTCCAACTCAGCGGGCGACTCAATTATTCAGCAGGTGTACCAGATACGTGATTGGGGAGTTCTAATATCCGTTCGATCGGCAAAACGGAATGTCCAATTTCTCGGTTCTGTTGGTCTGACAGGATACTAAGGTCAAATATAGACAGAGTCAAAGTATAGAGTGTATGTAGGTTTTAGTAGTATTTAGTCATATTAGTCGTCCACAAGCAAGGAATACATTATACATTTATTGTTCTTTCTAATGGTTTTGTGTGTACACAGCAGTGGACAGAAAACGTATAACAAACGGATGGGTTTGCAAGAAGGTAAGTCTGGATCAAACTTTTATATCTTTGGGTAACCTTTGTTTATGGGATGAATCTGCTTAATCTTATATCCGTATCCATGTACAAAGCCAATGTCACACGATTAATGATATGAAACTATCATTCCAAGTTTGTTTCGCCACGATCATTCATCTAAATGGTTAATGTGTTTTTGATATTAAGTACAGATGAATCTTAATTCTAGTTTATCATCAAGTTACTGCGGATCTGGTCAATGTGTCTTTCAATAAATTTTATCTTCCAGTGACTTTTGTCCTGGTGGTAAATCTGTCTTGCCATTACCAACGCCTCTTGCAAGAAGCTGGTGGCTTTTTGGTGATAACCCAGGCCATCCCAGGCTAACCCAAGGAGGATGAGCGAGTCAACAATGTCAGGATGTGCTGTACTCTGACCATAGATGCCACTGAACATCTGTAATGCCTGATCAAGGTGGTTGATTGCTTTCTTGTAATCACCCAGATCTGTCAAGGCCTTTGCCAGGTTGTTGAGTGTAATGGCAACGTACTGATGTGTTTTACCTACAAAGTTACTCTTGTACACGAACAGTGCCTGTTCATAACAGCTGATTGCTTTCCTGTTCTCACCCAGTACACCCCAGGCTAACCCAAGAATGCTGAGTATGGTGCCAGTTTCATGATGTGTTGTACCCCGACCATAGATACTCCTGTACATCCGCAGTGCCTGCTCATTGTAGCTGATTGCTTTCCTGCAGTCACCCAGGTTGAGCCAGATTTTCCCCAGGTTGCTGAGTGACTTAGCAATGTCACGATGTTCTGTTCTCTGGCCATATATTTGCTTTAGCATCTGCAGTTCCTGTTCAAGGTAGTTGATTGCTTTTTTGTTATCATCCAGGTAACCCCAGGCTTCCCCCAAGTTGCCGAGTACCGTAGAAATATGCGGATGTGCTGTATTCTCACCACAGATAATCTTGAACAGCTGCAGTGCTTGTTGAAGGTAGCTGATTGCTTTCCTGTAATGACCCAGATGACGCCAGGCTTCTGCCAGGTTGTTGAGTGAAAAGGCAATGTCAGGATGTGTTGTACCATGGCCATAGATAACCCTGCGCATTTGCAGTGGCTGTTCATAGTAGCTGATAGCTTTCCTGTGATCACCAAGCTCATACCAGACTGACCCTATGTTGTCCAAGGAGCCTGAAATGTTAGGATGTGCTGTGTTCTGTCCATAGACAGTCCTGCGTATCTGCAGTGCCTTTTCATGGCACCAGATAGCTTTTCTTAAGTCACCCAGATTTTGCCAGGCCGACCCCAAGTTGTTAAATGACAGGGCAATGCTAGGACGTGGTGTACTCTGACCGTAGATACTTCTTTCCATACGCAGTGTCTGTTCAAAGTAGCTGATTGCTTTACTGTAATCACCCAGGCTACTCCAGACTATCCCCAGGTTGCTTAGTGAGATACAAATGTCAGAATGTTCTGCACACTGACCATGGATAATCCTTTTCATCTGCAGTGCCTGTTCATGGTAGCTGATAGCTTTTATAAAATCACCCAGATTATGATAGGCTGTCCCCAGGTTGTTGAGAGAGGAGGCGATGTCAAGGTGTGCCGTACTCTGACCGTAAATATTTTTGCGTATCTGCAGTGCATGTTCATAGTAGGTGATTGCTTTTTGGTAGTCTCCCACCAGTCGCCATGCATCTCCTACATTGTTAAACAAAACACTTTTTACAGTGTCTGAATGTACATCTTTTTTCAGGGCCTCATCGAAGTAGAGTATAGACAACCTAAATTTGCATAGCTTAAAGTACATTGCTCCACGTATTTCTGGAGACATATCACAGAAATTTGGTGACTCTTCTTTGACAGGATCAAAAGGATACAAGGCGCGCATCAAGCTAGTAATCGCTGGATCTGCCCATGGTTTCAAAACTTTCGCAAGGGGGATTGCTGTATAGTAGTATCTAAAAAGCTGTTTTTCGTTTGGTAGATAGAAAACCGGTTTTATTACACTTGTTTTCATTTCATCATTTGTATGTAGAACTGATTCTTGTCCATGCGGCACTGTTTCCATTGAGGCCAAAGCTGAAAAGTTTTCCTTCTGCCCACCATTTGCAATGTAGGTTCTGAGCCTGAGTTCTGCTGAGATGCTGGTAAGCACTGTCAGGTGGTGAGCATTGTTGGCGCTGATCACATGTTGTGTTTCCATTTCTTCTATTGTCTCCCAAACAGTGCCGGGCATGATGCTTTTAGACAGTGCAAAACAGTCCACTGCTACCACTGGGAACCGATAAATTTCTTTTTTGACATCAATCAGCCTTGCTGTAAGTCTTTCTTTTTGCATTATGTATATATTCCACTTTTCGGTGTCTGCCATTCGGCGAGCCATTTCACCCCCTCCAGCTTGCAGTATATGCCCTGTAATTGTCATGTATGTATCAATCAAATCTTGGTCCCCTGCTATCAGACATGGGTTTCTCAAGACAGTGGCAAGATGATATTCTTCCTTCATGTACAACGTGACATCGTTTCGCAATATTGAAACCATGTGTTCTGGGGTGCAGATGAGCTCACTGGGTGGTTCGTTATCTGTTCCCTGCCTGCCCAATGGAGTCTTGCTTGCCTTTGGCATGGATCCATCAAATGCAAACCCACGTGGTGTAACAGAGTCATAGAACCAGTCGTCAAGTGGATTCTTAGAGTAAAAGTCATTGAGAGATTTTATTCCTAGTGCCGGTCCAATGGTTTCTCCCAGGTTGACCACCTTGAGGTGTAGATAGTGGGTGAGGTTCCGGAAATAGACAAGGCGTTCTTCACTTTCATCCTCTACCAAGATGGCGAACTCCAGGTCCGAATATGGAGTAACCAGTGCTGTGGCTTGTGAACCCAAACCTATCAGGGCATACTTACAGGGAGGGGGACCCATTAACCCAATGCACTCTTCGACAAGCAGGCTGACGAACTTTTTCCTTTGTTGTGCAATATTCTCAAACAACTGCCTGACAGCCTGAGCTCGTTTTGCCTCTATCTCTTTGACACATGGGTCGTCCTCATCATGTACATAGGGATCCAGCTGCTGGTTAATGGTTTCCATCTCCAGCTTGATCTGGTCCCGCATCTCCTTCAGCTGTTTCTTGTGTTCGTCGGTGTCATCTTGTTTTATATTATAATGAATGCCCAGAATGTTTTTAATAAATAACATTTCTACTGCCTTAACACCTTTTGTAATAATTATACCATTGAGGACTTGATCCTCTGACCTGGCTATTGCTGCATTGTAGAGTGCTGCTGCTTTGACAAAGTCTCCCCCGTCTCCTGTCTGCTGACCTCGCTTACTGTAGACATCCCCCAACTTGTGCAGGGGCTCCACCTCTCTCTGGTACTGCTGCACTGTGGGATCTGAGGAGGAAGATGTTGAATATATTTCGGCCCTCATAATCATGAACATTGTGGCATGGGTCCTACCTTTATTGAAACTTTTTAAACATTATCTCTATAAGAAATTGAGTACGTTAACCCTATCCAGACGGGGCTTTGTTGGCATTCCCTGGCCTTGCGGGGGGGGGATTAATTTCTTAAATCTTTATGTCATTATGACGTAATATTACGTAATAATGACGTCATTGATAGACTTTTTGCCAAAACTCGGAATTCTTATAATACCTAAATATTCTACACAGAAAGTTATCAAAAGGATTTCTTATCAATATTTAAGTGTTATAAGACTTCTGTTGTCAAACGCCTACACAACGACGTAAAATGACGTAATTGATTGACGTCATCTGTAGTTTAGCTATCCGCCATCTTGGATTATCAACCTTAAATGTCTGATTCAATATATAACGCTAAAACCCAATGAAAATGGATTGAAAACGTCCACATTAATGTTTTCTGTAAGAAAATACCAAGTAGTGATGAAATACGAGTGAAAATAAGCTGGTTATACTTTTTGTCATAATATTGTCGGCCATCATTGATTCTGACCAGATACGTCATCAGATTAGCACAATTTATTAATATTTAATTATGGATGTTCAACTAAGATGTCTATGATATTAAAGATATATGAAAATAAGTTTAATTTAGCAAGAAGATCTTAACCCTATTCAGACCGTGCTTTTTTGGTCATCCCTGGACCGGGGGGACTTTTGAGGCCCTCCACTTCTAAGTCCTATAACTCTAAAACGACGTGCCGTAGGGCCACCAAATTTTTAGGACATGATTTCGACAAAAATATCTGACAAGTATGTGACGTGTGACGTTACGTTGACTTAACGTAATTATGACGTCATCAATTTGATTACATTGGCCAAACCCATGAAAAATGGATATTCTCAGAAAACATCAAGTTTTGCCACAAAAATGTAACAAAAAGTGCAGATAACAGAATAATAATGTTTATTACGACTTGCGTTGCCAATAGCAACATCAATGACGTCAATATGACGTCATAAAATGACGTCATGCACATCTAAGATAAGAGTTGGGCTCCGCCATATTATATCCACCACCTTGAATTTTTGAAAATACTTTTTTTGCAACAAGTAATCGCAAAGGGCAAAGGAAATAGACTAAATTCATTTATTTAGATGGTTTTTGATGAAAAAATACCAGGTAGTTACAAATTTTAAGGGATAATTAGCTTGTTATTCTTGATCTGGCCATTCGGTCCGCCATCTTGGATTTTGGGCTGATGACGTCATCAAATTAGCATAATTTATGCATATATAATTATGAAAGATATGCTGAATAATATAAGATTTTATTTATGTAAAAAAAAGGAAAATTTGTCAAACTTCGTTAAATTGTTGCAAACAATATTTTAGGAAAACTCACCCAAATTTGGTGGCTCTAGCGTAAGCCGTTCTGGCGTTATAGGACATCGAAGTTAGCGCAGGCCTCAAAAGCCCCCCCCCCGGTCTGAATAGGGTTAAAATTCCATTGCTTAAGCCTAAATAATTGATTTTTGTAACATTTGTCTTTCAGAAACCCGTTGCCATTGCAACACGAAAGATTATAAACTTTCTTTTTTATTGTCAATTGTTGCCAACAATATCCAAGGAAAAGTCATCAAGTTTGGTCAAAATTGGCACACTTTTAGCCACCCCCCGTCTGGATAGGGTTAAATAATAAACTTAATTTTGATGGATATTGACAAAAAGGTCGCTATAACATGACTATATGCCCTGGAATTCACCTCAGTAAATACATTTTTAAACGAACACTCAACCGCGAAAGTAAATCCCCACGAACTTTTAAGTTTGCGGTATCGTCATACTCATAGACTGTGGTTGCATACTGTAATGGAAAAATGTTCACGGTAGATTTGTGTTCGCGGTAGCGCCATAGACGGTATAAATGTTCACAGTGGATACGAGTTCGCGGTGAAGTGGCCACCGCAAAAAACGCGAACATAAAACACCGTAAACATATCTGCATTTACTTAATTTTTGTGTAAGGCTCGGAACTTTTTTATCCTACCTCGCAGTTCTGTAACAATTGTTTCCACCACTAAATTCAAAACATGCCTGATACTTTTTCAACTGCTGTAGTCAGCTAGATAATGCTCCTACTATAAAAATTGCTAAACATAACATAATGATAACATGAATTTTCTCCTTACCTCTGACATGTACGAGCTTGAGTGCATCTGCAAACTGCTGCTCTGCTAAGTCCAGGTCTCCCCTGGCAAGGGATGATTCTCCTTCCTGAAGTTTGTCTTTGTACAATCTTAGAATAAAAGACAATGTTTTCTTGATTGACCTTTAGCTTCGATGGGAGGCACTATATTACTAGCTGTGTATTCTCACCATAAATAAATATCGTGTTGGTGCGTCTTTATAACTTTTGAAATGTTGGTAAAAGTTCAAGTACCAAAGAAACATTGAGATCATCCCCCCTAGGGGCTTTGGTATGTCCTGCAGCATTGCACACCGAGATTCTCTTACTAGTACAGTCCATAGTAAAATTACATGCCGACTATATTTTATGTGACCCACCACAAGCTACTTATTCATGGGAGTGGTACTGTTTTTGAGTGTATTTTTGACAAAATGAGTGTGCTTATGCCGTTATGTATTTTTTCCAAAACTTTTCTGTTTCATGTATGCTGAAAAGCAGTTAGCAAGCAACTAGATATGATTTTAAAAACGGCCAGACGTTTCAAGTGGCATCCACATCTTTCGCCAGTGTCTGAATGAGTGACAATCGTTTACAAAATCATATCTATTGGTTTGAGTAACAGCTTTGGCATATCTTATCACCTGGATGTTTAACCTTCGTTGACTTGATTTATTTTGCCTTGTAATGTAGCATAGGATTATGATGAAATTAAAAATTCCTTTCAGAAAGTAAATACTGACATAAACGAAAAATGAAGATATACAATGTATTTTAAAAACAGATGTGACTAACTACAGCAAAAATGTTCGATTATTATAGCAAATGTATAAAATTCTAGATTCATCGTGGAGCTATGAAGTCTACAATCTCATGTTCTACATTCTACTCACCCATCATTGTTTTTCTCGTCTACATCACTTTCAGATGCAAAACTGCTCATCCATGGCTCCGTTTCGTCGCTATAAAAGAAGAAAATTGTACCATGAATTGAAAGTGCTGTAATTATGTCACCAGTGTAAATCAGGAGTCAACTATTTACAAAATTTGCTTTGTGAAGTTTCCTGACCTTGTCATGTCTGGATGGAGATGATTGTCCTGAATGATGTCATTGCTTGTGATGTTTTCGGACTGTTGCTTCACGGTTGGACTTCTTTCTCCTGGCCTTTGTTTCTTCGTTGATGATTTCTGCATGGTACAAGATATATCTGTCAAGCTCTACATACTTGTATAAGTTGGAAATACCAATGCACATGCATGCACTTGTGCATGTGCGTGCTCGCGCCCGTGTGTGTGTGAGCGAGTGTGAGAGAATGCATTTTGTGTGTTAAGTGATTTTAAGTGTATTACATGCCATGTGGAAAATGTACGTTGTGAACTTTGTAGTCGCATGACGCATTTAGCATTACTGGATTGCACATCACTAACGATTTTACCACAAGCACAATGAGGAAAAAGAAGAATTGATAACTGACCTTTTCCAACGCTTCCCTGATCTTGTCCATATATCTAATCCGATGCTTCAGAGTCAGTTTTATCCCAGAATCCCCACATCTTGTTAGGGCCTTTTGATACATGACAGCTGCTTTGCAAAACTGGGATACGTCAGAGGTTGTCTTGCCTTTGTCTATGTAGAAATCTCCAAGTGATTTTAGAACCTCAACTTCCAAGAACATGTCACTGTTCCCAATTGCAGTCGATAGCATTTCTGTGTAAGTCTGTTCAAAGGAATATCTGACACTTCTTTCCAGCTTGTCGCAAATCTCTGCCACCCTCAAGACATTGCTGTCCACCGTCCCCCAGTAGTCTTCCGACAACCACAGGAAGTGTGGCGAGCACCCCTGCAGCAGTTGTCTGGACAGTTTCTCCATGTAGCCGATACGATGTTCCAGTGTTTCTCCCATGTCTGGATCTGTGCAACGCAGTAGGGCAGCAGCATAGAAACCAGCAGCCTTGTCAAACCCTGTCGAATCTTTACTGAGCTTGCCTTTCTGAAGATGCAGGTCTCCAAGAAATTTCAGGACTTCTACCTCCATAAAGCAATCCTTGCCAATAATGGCATCTCTGAGAGCCCGTCCGTACCCGACTTCTTGTCTATCTTGACTCTTGAGGCATTGCTCCAAGTCCTGTAGCTTGTTTGCCAGGCTGGTCATAACTGCGTAAGACATTTTCTCTTGTTGTATTTGATTCTTGGCTTTGATAAATAGAAGAAAATGCAAAAAAATACACTTTATGTTCCTTCGTTATACAATTCATTTTCTTGATAGCTATGGTAGTAGAGTAGTTTAGTGACAGCACAAACTGTTGACACAGAGCAGAAATGGCGTTTTATTATTAAAAGCAAGGCTAATAAATACCCTTTGGGGGCATAAACCTACTGTACACCGTTTCTAGTAACATGCAAATGTACCAAAACTAGTTAGAAATTATACTTTCACAAATAGTTTCTTTTTGGTGTAAGATAACTAAGAAATAGTGAAGATCTGGAAATTAATATAAATGAGTGATTTGACAAAAGTTTATTCAGTGTACATCCGAGTCCGTTTTAAAATGATGTATGATTTGTATATGTTCTGTGAATATGACTCTGAAGAATTCGACACATTTTGAAGATATACCACCATTGTGCTGCCAATAATTTAGTACTTTTTTTAGAGCGGGACTTTCCATTGTACCATGCCTATATCAACACGCTTTTGTGTGCTTACAAAAGGAGCAACACGGGGATTAAAAAGAAACTGTCACCCGATATGTTTACACAATGACTGAGTTGGGCAGTGTAAATATCATAGTTCAGTGTATTGGGACATGAACACAGTGCGGCTTAATTGCAAAGTACCTATGTAGCCGCCCCTGCAATTCTACGGTGACCGTCAGAGTTGTAAAAAAGCCTTGGAAAAAAATTCCAATTTTGACCGCATTACAGGGGCGGCTATAAAGGTGTCCCACTGGATAGTTTACGGGTTTTTTTGTGCACTTTCGAGCGTAGCCATGTTTGGACCCGTGAGACACCCTGCTGCAGTTAGGCTTAGGTCCCATTTTCGAAACGGGGCTCAGTCAGGATGATTGCGGAAATGAAAAAAAAATTGGAAGTGTTTACCCAAGAATATACACAAATTACTGACTTTTTTTACGTTCTGTGTGTTTTGTTGCCTTTCTGATCATATTTTTTTTTGTTCCCGAAAGAGAAACGGCCAGGTTCCGGGTTGGGAATTTGGACTTGGCCCTTAATAACGAGCAACTTTTCGGCCAAGCTGCCGTTTTTTAAACTCGCAGTGTTGAAATCAACATGGGATCCTATGACATATAGACGACGTGACCTTATCGTGCACATGAAAACACCAAGAGGTCGCCCCCCCCCCCCCCCCCCTCCCTCCGGATCCCTGGGCCCCCGCTTGTATCCAGTAGTCCGCGAGGAAAAATTTATGCCACACATGGTTTTAGAGCCCGGCCGGGGCTACAACCCCTGCGGGCATCGATGCAACTGTGGTCGTAGCTTTACCTGGTCAGGATGAACAAGCTTTTTAGAAACTCACCTGGATGTCTAAGGCCCCACAGCTCTGAACAAGCGAAGGTACAGATTTGCTTGATTCAAGCTTTACTATTGAAACTTCTGGTTTTTCTCTCTGACTCAAGCGGGGTTTTCCCTGTGTTATTGTCGGGACTTTCCAGCAAGACATCCCAAACAGTGTTGTATGGCCCGGTAACTTGATATGAGTTTACGCCTACGGTCAGTCAGGGTCCTTGACAGCCATTTGAATCGCACGTTTTGCTAGTACAACACCATATAGACATCTACACGACTGAAATTACAAAAGCACTGCTTTACAATATGTACGATATATCTGATAAACTGTTTTATCAGCCTTTGATGTTGTGTCAACATCACCCGGAACATCCTCTCACTAGAGGATATGGTTTTGTTAAGAATTAGTTTTAAAAACATTTTCCCAATCGGCTTGTTGATCGCGTCTTGGCTTGGCAAAGACTAAGGAGTAGGGATAGGTTCGTTTTGTCTTGTGGGATGGTCCAGAAAAATTGAGGCAATTCTTGTCAAACGGACGCACACTATACTAGTCGTCTGGCCCCTGGGGCAACGCCAACAATACACATCGTTCGCTTTGACATTTATGTGTTCTGAGCACAATGTGGATGTAACATTTTATATCAAGAAGATTATTCACTTGCTCGGTTGAATGTAAAGGATTCCAGGCCACGATTACAATTCATTTTCTTGGTATCTAGTAGATTAGTTAAGTGGCAGCACAAACCGTTGACATTCAAATTTAAATGAAAAATGATACACCGTTAAAAATCAGAAATGGCGTTTTGACTTTTGTAATAGAAAGCAAGGCTTCTAATACTCTTTTTGGGTATGGATTTTGGGTACACCGTTTTGGGTAACATGCAAATTTACCTAATCTAGGAAGAAGTTACTTTCACAAATCATTTTCTTTCTTTTCTTTTTCGTGTAGGATAACTAAGAAATAGTAAAGACATTATGGTAGTTAACCCTCAAGGATTGAAAATGAGTGGTTTGTTTAACATCTATTTAGTGAAAATAAACTTCAATGTTACCCACCTCATTCCATCCGTATCCATATTACAATTAGGTTAGATTAAAACTTGTATAAACATATATCAATATAGGTCTATGAAGAATTCAACACATTTTGAAGATATGCCACCAAAGTGCTGCCACTAAGTAAGTACTATTTTAGAGCGGGAGTTTTCCATTGCGCCATGCCTACACCAACACGCTTTTGTATACTTGCGAAAGAAGCAACAATGGGGTTGAAAACAAACTTGTCACCCGATATGTTTGCACAATGGCTCGCTGGGGTAGTGTGGATATCATAGCCTAGGGTATTATGACATGCAAACGGTGTGTATCCATAGAAAACTGTGGCGTAACTGGTAGAGCGTTCGGTTCGGAACTATAGGTCCCGAGTTCGATCCCCGCCGTGCCCCCGACGTTGTGCCCTTGGGAAAGGCACTTTACACGACCTTCCTCACCTCACCCAGGTATAAAAATTGGTACCTGACTTCGGTCAGGGAGGTAAAAGAAAAGACTTCCTTTACCTTCTAATAACTTACTAACGTGAGTTCAATGCCACATATTGTTCTCGTCTGTCTAAAATAGCCAATCAAATTTTAAAAAATGCATATAGCCCCTGTAATGCTACGGTCACAAAAAAGCCCAGCCGGGCAGCTTACGGGCTGTTAGTTTTCTTTAGATATGTACTGTCGGTCGTGACACCAACGGTCAACTTTTGGGCACCACTCGGATTAAAACAAAAAAACAAACAAAAAATTGCTGTGTTAAAATCGACAGGAACCTGACGACACATGTACGCCCTGACCCAATCCTGAAAACATCGAGAGGTACTCCGGTAATCCACCGGAACAATCTATATGCTACTTACGGATTTATAGCCCGGCCGGGGCTACACACCCTACTGATATCGGTGGAATTATGACCGTACCATTACCTGATCAAGATAAACAAATTTCTTAAAAACTCACCTTGACGTCTCAGGTCCCACAGCTCTGAGGTATGAGCCAGGGTAGAGATGTGCCTGGTTCTCTCTATACTGGTGAGACTTCTGGTTTTTCCCTCTGACTGAAGCGGGCCTTTCCCTGTATCATTGTCGGGACTTTCCAGCAAGGCATTGCTTACGGTGTACGTCAAGAGTCTGTTGTTTGGCCAGATAACTTGATATAAGTTTACACCTATGGTCAATCAGGGCCCTTGAAAGTTATTTATACAGCACGCCTGTAGTACTACATCTTGATTGTGTAACGCTATACATCTAATACATAGAAACGGCAAAAGAATTGGTCTATAGTTTGTACGATATATTTAAGTGTTTGGCTAGCCTTTTGTTGTTGTGTCAATGTCACACCTTGTACCACTTCGCCTTTTCGGCTGTCTATGGAGAGAGAGGGGTTTGGGGATTTTCGATTTTATCAACATACATGTACGGCCTTACGATGTGACCTTATCCTGCAATGCCACGTATTCCCGCCTGTCGGCGCTGGTAGGATCATGATGAAAACTTCGTGACGTAATACTCATCCAACCGCACCTGGCATTCCCCCTGCAGACACTTCAGCATTGCAAGGAGGACTAAAAGTCGTTAATCGACATCATCATTGACCGTTTCTCTGAGTATCATTACTAGCCTGATCGCCATCTGTCAGTCTTGCCTCCTGTGTGGCCCCATGGGGCACCCTGTGGCCAACGAGCAACTTTTGGGTCCGGCTCGGATTTGTTAAAAAAAAGTGGGGACTCGACAGCATATGTAGAACAAGATCTAATCATGAAAACATCGAGAGGTACTCCGGAAGTTGAGAGGGACAACTATATGCCACCTATACGGCTTCCTAGCCCGGCCTACACACCCTACTGACATCGGTGTAATTATGACCGTACCATTACCTGATCAAGATTTTTTTTTAAAACTCACCCGGACGTCTCAGGTCCCATAGCTCTGAACATACCAGGGTAGAGGTGTGCCTGATTCTCTCTATACTGGCGAGACTTCTGGTTATTCCCTCTGACTCAATCGTGCCTTTCCCTGTATAATTGTCGGGACATTCCAGCAAGGCATTGCTTACAGTGTACGTCAAGAGTCTGTTGTATGGTCAGGTAACTTGATATAAGTTTACACCTATGGTCAATCAGGGCCATTGATAGTCATTTGAATCGCACGCCTTGCTAGTACTATGCATTGATATAAACATCCACAAAACTGAAATTTCAAAAGCACTGGTTTATAGTGTGTACGATATATGTGAAATATGGAGATCGTTTCACTGCAGAATGTAAGAACCTAGGAAAGAGGTAAAAAGCGTCAATGTGGGAGTAAAACAAGAGCACAAAATAGATAAGCTGAAGAAGAAGTGAACTTGTGAAATAAACAATTCGACAGTGGCAGACCACGTCACGAGAAAATACTGTGTTGTAGACTAGGAGACAGCCAAAAGTATAGACATTGATCATAAC
>NC_049993.1:3385716-3440413 GCF_000003815.2 Branchiostoma floridae | reverse complement strand
ATTTTTTTCGTGGGCATCAGGGTCATGCCTCCTTGTAAATTAGAGCTAGCAGACTCGTCGTCCGATCGAATCGCGCCTAATGTGAGGGGGGTAATAGGAAATCTACTTCAGACATAAACCATGATGAAGAGGGGGGGGGGGGTATACAAACTCAATCACATTTGGGAGCGCATTCTGAAGAAGTAGATTTGTTGTACTGGATATAAATGTTTAAATAATTTTCTATTACTAAGTATTTATTTAACGACTGCTGCATATATAGAGATTCTTTCTTTACATTTGGAATCGTATTTTAATTGTGAAAAACTACCACTGTATATATGTAAATACTTTAGGTTTGTGGCTTAGATATGATCCTTAGTCATGTCTAATTCAAAACAATATTTTTCAGCGGTTGAAGACAGAATATATGTTAAACTAATAGTAACAAACTTTCTGTTACATGGAATCATAAGAATCATATGCGTATTATATATGTATTAAATGCGTATCATATGCGTATTATATATGTAATAGACATAACAAGAGCTCCATGACCTCATACCTTCGCATAAGGATTTCACTCTTCACAACTGGTGTATCATGTGTTTCTTATTAAATATGCAGGTAAGTTATTTAATTTATATAATATATTGTTGATTATATCCTCAACCAAAATAACAGAGGATGATTATTTGATAGAAAGAAAACACTATACGTGCATTCTGTTATTGATTATGGAAATTAGGTCCTCATTAAAATAATACACATTCATAAATGTTCACCTTTACATAGCTTCCAAAAACCACAAGTATGACATCCCAATCATTGATCACTATGGAATTATAGATTTTTGTCATTAATTTTGAAAATTAGCAACCAAATGGCATAATTTCCACCTGTCAACTTTTTCTCTTTCTCAGTTACATATGCCACATGTTTTGAATAGCCCCTAAATGAAACAGGACAGGTTTATGAGACTTCATCATGATTAGTCATGTAAATTGGATTCTGTATTGCATAATCGTTATCTATTTATGTCAAGCGTCAAACTAGCTATCTACATTCCTGAATTAATGAAGATCCTCCAGCCAAACTTCGAGTTATTCTTTTACAAAGTTTGAAACAAACCTAACTCCTGCAGTTGCGAAGAAGCCGCTAGAAGGTCTAAAGCCAAACCACTTACTCTGTAACCCAAAGAGCTATCTACAACACAGAAGATCAGGACCATGCCATGTCCAGAACTTGAGATATTAAAAGCGGACGTTCTGTAAAAGGATGCTGGCAGCAGAGGATGTTCTACCAAAAATATATTAACCTTCTAAACGAATGTGACAAAATTCTACCAGCTTGTATTCGACAGCGACCCTAAGTCAGTGGCTCAGCGATGAGTTCGAAGTTCTTGGGCGAATGAGTGATGCCGTTGATTCCGGTTGTGGAAGGCTTGGTAGCGCCCTCTAGCAGTTTGAAGGTGAAGTGCTGCAGCAGAGAAGTGAAGAGCACGAAGAGCTCCATCTCTGCCAGCTGCTTCCCCAGGCACATGCGTGGACCTTCAAAATGTTAATTGGTTCAATAATTTTAAGACAAGAAAGGAAAAGTAGACATCTCCTTCTGGTCAAATGTTGAGCCATTGGTTTAGTTTTCTACTGATCCAAGCATTAGTAATGATGTTTATGGTGATAACTATTTGTTGACTTAAACTGTTTCTATATATTCCTTTCCTTAAGCTTAAGTGGTCACTACATTTGACTGTTGAGACACATTGGAATATACATGATATTGATTCGAAGTGCCTGTTCACATTTTACTATGAAACAGCTACATTTGGCAGCAATACTTTGAGTTCAACTTTAACGACATCCTCTTATGTGTGGTCCGCGGCTTGCATATGCAAAGCCTTTGCGTTAAAGATTTATGATTCGACCTTTTCGTTGCGTCAGCAAAAACTACACTGAAGTCAATCAAATTCCTACCTGTGTTTGCTTGATAGAAAGTTATTAACCAATCAGGTTTGCCTCTTGACTAAACGAACATCATCATTGGCTGTCTAAGGGCTGACAGGGGTCACAGCGTTGAGAAAGAGATTCAAAAGTTGCTGACCAAGCACGAGAGAGTAAACTTACCGATACCAAACGGCATGACGTGATCGTCCCTCTGGTACTGTCCCTGAGCGTCCAAGAAGCGACAGGCAGGGGGCGAACTTTTCGGGGTTTGGGAAATGTTCTGGGTCGTGGTGGACAGACCACAAGTTGGTCTGTAAAACAAGATAAACGCATGGACAACTTATAGATGGATAGATAGATAGATAGATAGATAGATAGATAGATAGATAGATAGATAGATAGATAGATAGATAGATAGATAGATAGATAGATAGAAAGATAGATAGATAGATAGATAGATAGATAGATAGATAGATAGATAGATAGATAGAGACAGAGAGAGAGAGAGGAAGGTACGGTTATTACGTACTGTAGACAATCATAGGGCTTGATATAATGCCTGATATGATAGGATGCGTTTTCTGCTGTCATCTACAAAAGTCTCAAAAACTAAATACGAGTCGGGAAAAAAGCTTAAAAATAAACGTATGTTTGATTCTAGAATAAGAAAATTGTCTCACCACCACCGTCATTCCTTCTGGAATGTGGTATCCATGGAAACTGGTGTCACGTGACGTGGCGTGAAAGACACTGGTTGGTGCGATGGTGCCGATGCGAGCCACCTCGGTCAGGACGGCCTCAGTGTACGGCATCTGGGCACGGTGGGCGGTGGACGGCGGCTTGTCGTGTCCGAGCACGGAGTAGATCTCCTCTTGAACCTGGAAGTAAAAAACAAATAAAAAAGACATACAGTCACCAAACATAAGACTTATTATTCAGCCGTTCTCGGTAATCATCACACACTTCTAATACGTGAAAGTTGCCCCAAAACCTGTATACCACCCCTTCATACTAATAGATTTTTGTATGGGTGTATCGGTTTGTACCTTTCTTTGGATGTCCGGGTTGAGAATCATATACATAAATGCCCAGTACAGCGTAGTGGAGGTTGTTTCTGACCCGGCGATGAATAAATCAAACAGCACCATTTCTGTGTACTCGTCAGTGAACGTGGTCTCGTCGTCGTTCTCGCGAGATTTTGTTTCCCTGACGTACGAGTCGATAAGGTCCCGGATGTCATTGGAATCGAATGTCTCCTTGTGGGAGTCCATTTCTTCTCTTATATAGGTTTTAATGGTACCCACTGCGTCTACTATGATTTGTGGTCCTCGTCTCATTCCTGGAACACGTTGCAAAATGGGGAAAAAGATGGCAAGTTGGCCAAAAATGTTGGTTGAAAATGCTTGGTCAAGGGCGTCCATCAAGCGTGTGAACTTGCCATCGTTGTATTCGAACCTAGTGAGATGATAAACAGATCGTTATAGCAAATCGTTATAGCATGGTTTACAATCATCGCTGCAGTTCTTTATTACCTCCACGAAATTACCTACATGGAATATTCATGGAGGTTTATTTTTTCTAGCGTTGAGAACGGCTGGATGGATTGATTTCATGCTTGGTGGGATGTAACAAACACTGAAAATGAATAGATTTCGGGCCCCCCTAGTCACGTCCTTTGATAATGCAGCGAAACTACCAGGAATGATACCTCATGTTCGGAACAAGCTATGGTGACGATTTTGAGATATATTGTTTGTTTTTATTTCGTTTTTTTTCTCGAAGCTTACCTGGATCCGAACACAATGGAACAGATAACGTTGGTGACGGCATTCTGGACCATGCGGCTGATGTCGAACGGTTTGTTTCCCATTTTCAGGATTTCTGCTTGTAGAGCGACCGACTCCTCCAAAATCTTCCCCTCCAAACTTCTCTTCCCGAAGCCGAACTCTCTCAGAGACATAAGGGTAAATTTCCGATGCTCCTTCCATGGAGAACCGAACGGAGCAGTGATGATACCTGGAATATATGATTCAATCAACCAATGGAACAAAAAATCAACCAATCCGAAGGCATAAGCCCAGCACAATCTTGTAGATGTCCATTGGACCATTGTGCTAGTACTTAACCCTATTCAGACCGTTTTTTCCTTTAGAGACACGCCCCTTCTAAGTCCTGTAACTCTTTAACGGCTTATCATATGGCCACCAAAGATTTTAAAAAAATAATGTAGAAACAATATCTCACAATGTAGAAAATGTTAAACCTATCAGGACGTAATGTGATGTAATGACTTGTTTGGCCAATAGCAACATCAATGGCGGCAAAATGATGTCATAAATGACGTCATGCATATCAAAGATACCATTTGGGCTCCGCCATCTTATATGCACCACCTTCAATTTTAAAAAAAAATGGTTTCGGCACCAGATAATCGCAAACAGTCCTACAGAGCCCCAGTTTACATTGGTCTCTTTTGAACTACCAACTATACATATCACCATAACCCGTATTATTGTTCCAAGTGGGGTTCGAACACACGAATCACGGCTGCAAAAGCAAATCGCTATATCCACCCAGCGCGTTGACCGCTCGGCCACATAAGCTGATTGTGTAATAGAGCGTACAGAAGGGCTATCAGAAAAGAACGGTTGAAGTGTTGAAAGGTTGAACCAACCGCTTCTCTGGGAACACAACCAGGTGCTACGTAGCGGGAAAAATAAGCACATTCATAGGTAAAGCGTACGGGTTCTTACCTATCCTCTTGGGGTTGGTAAGTTTGACTATGGGGCTAGCTGGTCTGCTGGAAAAGTCTTCTCCTCGCTTCACCAGAGCCTCGTATATGACGTCATATCCGGAAAGCACAATCATCGTTTCCTTCCCCAGCTGTATCCGGTACACAGGTCCGTACGTCTTCGCCCATTCGGTCATTGTCAGAAAGCGGTGGCCCTTAGTGTGAAGATATAGCCAGTGTTAACATGTACATGTACCATGATCAGAAGGAACAAGTAAAAGAACCCAACACAATAATATAAAATAGGAGCTGACCGATGTTGCCATAGTCCTTGAGACAAATCTAGTAGTATACCTTTCAGCATGCACCTCTATTAAAATGACCAGTGTTGAGAGTAAATATTGAATGATAAACAATGCCAAGTAACGCTTAAAGGCCTATCCAGACGGGGGGGGGGGCTAAAAGTGCACGCGGCAACTTTGACGTCGTATAACTGCCGAACGATATTTGAAAACAAATTTAGTTTGTGATTTTTCGTGTTGCCATGGCAACGGGTTTCTGACAGGCATATTTTACAAAATTTACTAATTTCAGTTTGAATTATGGGATTTCATAGTTTTATTGCTAAACCAAACTTGTTTATCTATATCATTAAGATCCTGTGTAATTCTAAGCTACATTTCTAATTAATTATTCATAATTAATGCTAATTTGATGACGTCATGGGTCAAAATCCAATTTGGCGGACAATGCCATTTTCAACGATAAATACATGTTATTTTTACTCAAATTCCGTCAAAATCTTTTTGTTTCTTACAAAAAACAATCATTTGAACCTTTTTAGTCCACTTCCATTGGGTTTTGGGGTTATATGCGGAAAAAATCGTATTTTTGAAAATTCAAGCTTGTCGATCCAAGATGGCGGACAAATGACGTCATTTTCTGACGTCATATTGGCGTCAGTGTCGTCGTCATTGGCAACAAAAGACTTGGCTGACTTAGACAACAATACGATAACCTTTATAGTCATCGTTTTCTTCAATACCTTTAAGTATAGCGGAATTTTCATAAGTAGACGATTTTAGCCTAAAATATGACATTATGACGTCATAATTACGTCATATTACGTCATAACGACACAAAAATTACAGAAAGTATAAAACTTCACTAGTACATCATTCCCTCCAAATTTGGTGATCGTAACCTAAGCCGTTTTGAAATTACGAAGGGGGGGGGGGGGTCAAAAGAGCCACCCCCACCCCCCCGGTCCCAGGTAGCCCAAAAAAGCCCGGTCTGGATAGGGTTAACTCCAAATGACGTTGGCCCAGTGTGTCGCACCGAATGATTGCGTTTGCCAAAGAATAGCCAAATGACAGTTACTACGTGGGAATACAGTAAAGGGTCCATGGTTAGAATTCTAGTTTATTCATTTACTTATCTATTCATCTCAAAACAAGATCTACAGCTTTTGAAAGTTGATTTCCATGGGTGGGAGGGTTGGTTGTGGGGGGCTTGGGGGGGGGGGGGATTTGGCATACATGTAAACAAGACAAACAGCATGTTGCATTCAGTCAAAGCTAACACACCAGTGGACAACCTGAAAACCGAGGCGTCAAGAGAAATCAGTGCCCATTTCACCAATGAGCTTTCATTAGATATGATAGTTTACAAGTCAAATAAAAAACTTCAAAAATAGCGTGGAGGTCATAGATCAATGTTCTACATGTTGCATGTGTCTTAAGGCAGTTTTAAACTGTTGTAGAGTTGATATATGCCTAACCTCACCTGGAAATGTGTTTTGGTAAGTTGTGCCTCTGAATGTAAACGTTAGTAATTTAATTAGCACATGAGATTACAAATTAATTCTGAATACGTTAATTGCCTTCCACCAGCGTTCTACCTGCCAGTGCGTGACCATGACATCATCGCGAACCCTCGTATTTTTGTGAAGGGGAGGGGGGTCACCTTTCTACCGTAAGTGAAGTTTGCTTACCGCCACTAGAGAGAAGATATTACCAACGACAGGCCATCCTCTAGGGCCGGGTGGAAGGTACTTAGGTGTCATGAAGAACCATGAAGTCACCAAGAACACCAGTAAGAGGACAAGAGCCGTCTGTAATATCACGTTCTCGCCAACTAAAGACGTTACCAACTGTGCGGCAGCCATCTTGAACTTTGTAAAGGTCAACATCCTACCGGGCATTATTTGGTTATGTTAGGTCATGTACATAACATTCGCACTTTAACTTTTGGGCCGTTACCAAAAAACAAAGTGGTCAACCATGCTATGAATCATCCAAAACAGCTGCAAATATATGCCGTATATCTTTTTAAGAATATACCGGAAACAGACGTCAATGCCATAGAACGCCAACGTTGATTCCGATGTCAGATAAGTAGAGATCTCATGTTAAAGATTAAATCAAATAATTGTGTTTGTTCGATTTTTCATACTCTGTTCTTTGGTCATTTGTTTAACCTTTCTGATCACCTAGATTTATAAATGCAGGTAATTTTGACCATTTTGTTTACATCCACTTGATCGCAAAAGTTAAAGAGTTCCCAGAGAATAGCATCCATATAATCAAATCAACGTGATCTGAAGGCGGTAGATTGCTAGTTTTTTTTTCGTTGACATTAAAGGTTCTAAAGGTAAGATGATTATATGAAAAGAGTAGTTAGATATGTCAATTTTTTTCCTATTTGCTTCTGGACAGACGAGGATGTGGCACTGCACTCAAGTTTTATAACTTATATTAACAGTGCCACATACAAGGTACGGACAGAAGTTAGGTACCCATAAAACTAGGGGACGAGTTGTCCTGGGCTAGGTGCCTAGTCGTCCTGATTGACTGAAGACGACTTGTCCCGGGTACCGAGTTGTCCTGATACCTTGGACATGGATTTGGACTCAATGACACCGATTGCTGAGTAATCCGTGTTTTGGGCCGTTACTTAAAAATATTCAACCATGCTATAAATCGTGCAACGCTGCTGCAAAAATATCCCGAAAATAACTCATGAAAATGAGATAGTCACGTGTTATTTCAATTCCACCACGTCATCATCATCCGGTCGTGCTACCACAAATGTGATAAATTCTAATAAACTTTTTTTTTATAAATGGATGAATATATAAATATTGGGAATGAGTCAAAAATCAAGCACAAACACAAACACACAAACACGCAAACATAGACACAAACACATATAAACACACAGAAACACAAACATACAGACACGCACACAAACACACGCACGCACGCAAACACACACACATACAGGTAGACAGTTATACGGACACTATACAGTATGAAAATAGTACACCAAGGTGATTTATTTAAGATCAATTACATGTGTTTACAAAGTAGTTGTCTTATCTCATAAGGCCACCATCTTTAATCTGATTGTTATGGATATCGTGTCTATATACACCCAACGCTCTTGCATTCCTATATTTAGTACTGGTTTATTGCTAAACATAAAAAAGGAATCATGCAACAGTGAGTCATTAGATACCCCAAATTACAAGAGAAAAGCACACAATTTGTTGCATATAAAACATTATATAACTAGTCAGTTCTACCATTGTTGCTTTGATTTAATAATTATTTTGAATTATGTGTTTAATAATGATTCCTTGATAACGTTAATACATACTGATAACTGTTCTGAAAGAAAAGCAAATTTTACACATATTGTCTAGGTGTAGGTAAAAGTATTCAAATAAACTAATTTTAAGATATTACTAT
Organism: Branchiostoma floridae; assembly: GCF_000003815.2. Taxonomy (NCBI): domain Eukaryota; kingdom Metazoa; phylum Chordata; class Leptocardii; order Amphioxiformes; family Branchiostomatidae; genus Branchiostoma; species Branchiostoma floridae. The sequence continues at coordinate 3,432,008 of NC_049993.1, read as the reverse complement.
AATCATGGATAAAAAATTAAACACGTACACAGAAACTTGAAATTTGTGTAAGCTCATTTTTTTGTTCTGGTAATTACATTCCGGCTTTGATCTGAAATGATGTCTACCAAACATAAAATTGTAAGTTGATTTTCCTACTCTTGGTGCGTCATTTTTGTCATAACGCACTGAAAAGCTTATTTAGAATATTTGCCTTTTTTAAAGAGCAGCAGCATAATATACATTTTATGCTAATTCCCGGCATTGCATTGGTATTATCATAATGTCAGCAACATATATAATATCTAGTTAACACAACAGTAGTCAATTATTTACTCCTTCAGCTATTAGTATAAGCCAACACATAGAAAACCGAACATCCTTAAGTTCATATCTTGCTGTTCGGAAAACGTATTATGCAGGAAGGCTTTGTTTCCGAAACCTACTCGGCCGGGCCCCGGTTTGGAAATACGACGTAGGCCTAAAGGTCCCCTCTCACTTGACGTGCGGCACGCTTGCGGCATTGCTGCGCTCGTTCACTGCGGCACTGTTGTGTTAATTTCGCCGATTTTGTCTTGCACTCACACTGACGTGCGGCACTGTTGCGTTTCTAAACTAAGTGAACATGTTATTGGCAATTGCAGCGTTGTCAATTTATGAAAAATCACTGTAAAATGATGAGAATGCCCAAAAATGAGATTTATAATGAAAAGATTTCCCTTATGATAATGAATTATATGATACATATGCTATAAATAACCTTGAAAGACTTTTACTGTAAATGAAATGACCCAAATGAACGGACACGAACCATATACCAGATTTCACTCGATGTGTATGTTTTGCACCATGTAAGGTTATGTGTAATTATGTAGGTTTATATGTTTATTCACCAATTTTGCTAATTTTTGAAATGAAAATGCTTAATATTTCGTCCCTTTTTTGTATGACGCGGAGTATTTTCATTGTCGGTGGATGGCTTGCCAGCCTATTGATGTCTAAGTGTACCATATAATTTTGTAAAAAGTGAGAAAAATATGGCCCATGGGTCCGAATGACTGCAATTTTTTATTTCATCGGCGGCAGGCTACCAGCAACGATTACCTTGTAACTTTATAACGCAAACTCCAAAGCAAACGTTATCGTCCAGACATCCAACATAAATAATTTCTTTTCGAATGTTGTACTTGAATCTTTTTCTCTACATCCGTAGGTTAATCGATAAACCAGTTACTTATTTTTTGTTTTCAAGTATAAGATAATGACCTACTTCCCATTAAATAAATCAAAAGATGTATTTTTGAGTTAACTCTGAATACGGATACAAGGTAAGTTTTGTGGAATTCGCAGTATTTTTACTGGCTCGAAAACCGCTGTAAAATTATTAGAAATGCATCTAAAATAGTTTTTCGATTATAAAAGGATGTTTACTTTTGATTCTTGGTTTAAAATAGGCAAAATATATCCTTGATACTGTTTGGGGCATGGTGGCGGCACTGTTGCGGCATTGTTGGGGCACCGTTGGAGCACTGTTGCGGCACTGTTATGAAAAATCACTGTAAAATGATGAGAATGCCCAAAAATGAGATTTATAATGAAAAGATTTCCCTTATGATAATGAATTATATGGTACATATGCTATAAATAACCTTGAAAGACTTTTACAGTAAAGGAAATGACCCAAATGAACGGACACGAACTATATACCAGATTTCACTCGATGTGTACGTTTTGCACCATGTAACGTTATGTGTAATTATGTATGTTTATATGTTTATTCACCAATTTTGCAAATTTCTAAAATGAAAATGTTTGATATTTCATACTTTTTTTGTATGACGCTGAGTATTTTCATCGTCGGCGGATGGCTTGCCAGCCTATTGATGTCTAAGTCTATCATATTTGTAAAAAGTGAGAAAAATATGGCCCATGGGTCTGAATGACTGCAATTTTGTATTTTATCGGTGGCAGGCTACCAGCAATGATTAGCTTGTAACGTTATAACGCAAACGCAAACTCGTTATCATCCAACATAAATAATTTCTTTTTGAACGTTGTACGATAACCTTTATCTCTACATCCGTAGGTTAATCGATAAACCAGTTACTTATTTTTTGTTTTCAAGTATAAAATACTGACCTACTTTCCATTAAATAAATCAAAAGATGTATTTTTAAGTTAACTCTGAATACGGATACAAGGTAAGTTTTCTGGAATTCGCAGTGTTTTAACTGGCTCGAAAACCGCTGTAAAATTATTAGAAATGCATCTAAAATAGTTTTTTGGTGATAAAAGGATGTTTACTTTTGATTCTTGGTGTAAAATAGGCAAAATATATCCTTGATACTGTTTGGGGCATGGTGGCGGCACTGTTGGGGCACCGTTGGGGCACCGTTGCGGCACTGTTGCGGCATCTTGCCACTTGCGTTATTTTTAAACTTTTTAAAAAAACGTCGCGCTTGCTTGCGGCACTTCTAGGTTTGCTTGCGGCACCTCTAGGTTTGCTTGCGGCACCTCTAGGTTCCGTGGCGGTACATCTGCGTTTTCGAACGCAGCAATGCCGCAAGCGTGCCGCACGTCAAGTGAGAGGGGGTCTTAAGCCAAAGCGGTCCTTGCATTGAAGTTACCGCTATACTGTAACTTATCACTCAAACCTTTATAAATAGCTGCATGTTTGGTCACCGACGCTGTAAATTCTTTTGCCTACTACCAGAGGTGTAAAATAGGTCGTATAATTTCATCAAAATTTCTCAACTGTTTCTCAAAGTTAGGAAAGCTGGTATCTCACTGCACTTCCGTCACTCTTGCGTCACTGTGGTGGTTCGTTCACTGCAGGACTGTTTCACTTTTGATTTTTCTTGTACTTTACATATTACGTAACACGTAAGAGTATAACTTAGAAGAGAACAATATACGTAAAACGTACAAAAAACCGTCCTATATCTCTGAAATCCGATGATTATCTTACGAAGCCCGCAGTGACGCAAACGTGACGCAAGTGCAGTAACACGCCACCTTAAAGCAAAGACAAACCATATTGGCTACGGCCAGGTGTCAGCTGGACATGCTTCATCGCTCTTGTATTTTTTTAGGAAAAACAATGACCACCAGGTTTAAATCCACCAAATATCATAAGACAAAAAAATATACGAAGGGCGAAAATGCATTTGTTATCATGACGCAGACATGACAAAAATCATGAGACTGAACATTGTCAGTAGTCATTGCTGTAAGCTTGCAAGGGGGTTACTGGATTGGTCAAACACGAAAGATGCACTCAGAAACTGATGATGTACTCCTTGGAGATGTCCTGCATGCCGTCTGAGCTCAGTGTGATGGTGACGCGGTCACGTACGAGCTCGTCTCCCCCGGGTACCGTCAGGATACACTTCGAGATGGCGCCTGTGCACTGTACCTAAGGAAAGAAATAATATTGTTTTATTTGCAAAAATCATGCCCGTGGGCTCATTGCATACACAGGCTCGTAAGTACATAAAATTAGTGTCTAATCAATTACACGATACTATGGATACTATTGTCGGGTTTGACTTCATCTTTGAAGGCAGTGGTTAATGAACTGCCCCACGTTCTGTATGATGGTGGTGTTTTGTGCTTTTCGTAGAAATGTAGTCTTTTGGTGATTATTTAGGTGGTAATAGCTTGGTAAAATAGGAAAGAACGTAGCGGATTTAATAGTCGTTTATGTCAAACTTATATATATATATATACAATTTCAGTTGTGAAGACATATTATTATATAGCCAGGTGACTTTGACTGATTAGAAGGCCCCAAGTACAATAGAGAAGATTTAGAAAAAATTACATCCAATACTGTAATGATACGAAATTCAATATCTTTTGTAGGAATTTTGCTTTCAAAATAACATCTGTATTATGTGACAAAGGAGAAATGTAAGTCTTCAAATGCATTTCTCATCAATTAGACAAATGAATTGAAATTATGATATAAGATGAATGTTTATGTCTCTTATTGGTTAGCGTGAAAAGGCTTATATGATGATAACGTTAATGATTGTATCGTAATGCCCGGCCATTTTCTTTAACCACTTTACAAAGAAGGTGCCTAAAGCAAGTAGCCAGACTTGACTACAATATGTACACCTTGGAGTGGAACATCAACGCTTTATCATAATAATCCTTATGGCAAATATAACATATAGTTTTAAACTTTAATATCATGATCAGTAGTCTAATCTAAAACAAAATAACAGGCTGTACCCTTTTACGGTAATCGTCTGATCCAACTATCTCTATCGTGGCCACGGTAGTGTCGTCGGTACAGACGAACGTGGCGCGCACGCGGTAGTTCTCCCCAGGGGCGGGATCACGTGGTCTGATTCGGACATTAGAGATCACGTGAGCACTTCTGTAGGAGATACTGAAGACAGGAAGCGTTTTGTTGACATTTCCAGGAGATACGACCATTCCTGGAACCGAGACCTCCTCACCAGTAGAAAACACGGCCTTCGGGACAACAAGCACCGGCTCCGGCGAAAACGAGTCAACCGTTCCCGTAACCTGAAGTACAGGTTGGAAAAGGAAGAATTGTACATATTAGCCTATCTATTATCAGCAATGTTATCTGTATCCAAAATACACGCTTACTTTCTAACTATCCCTGACAATGAGAAATCAATCCTATCATTATAATCAAAGAATCCATGCATTATAAAAGAAGTGGGTACATTCGTCTTCCACTGCTTAAAAAGAAAGTAAAACCCAACAAAACTAGTGTAATGTACACTTAAGTAGCACAGCATAGTCATAGTGCTTCCCTTATTATTATAACTCAATAGCCCAGGACCTAGATTTAGCTTTTACTAGTTTTAGACTAGAGTAGACACCTTTGATATTGTTTTTACCTTGTCTGAATTGTCACCTGCAATTAGCCCACGGGCAAGAATTTGCAATAAACTTTACTATTATACTAATTGTTGTTTATACCTGCAATTAGCACGCGGGCATGAACTTGCAATAGCATATTATTATATCCTCGATAACAGGACGTCCATATGGTCCCTCCATAGTATCTATGGGTAGGATAATTTTGTCCTTTCTAAACCCTAATTGATCATTTATTATGGGTAAAGATTTACGACGATATATGGTGTACTTCTAAAATCTGATGAATACAGCATATTCACGTCTTTATGAATTCCATAACATTGTCTAATTCTTTACAAATAGAATACAATGCCACTTGCAAGAATTTTTTTTTCTGGAGTGCTTATATCGTGTAAGGAAACTAGTTCAGGATACCATTTCACAGAGATCAGATGATGCTTCTTCTTCCGTTGCATTAAAGCCAATGGTGTCGCAGAACGCGTGAACGACGCCGAAACCTCCCGAACAGGCAGCCAGGACGAGAGTCCTCTCCACGTCTGTAGTGACAAAAATATGACTTACATATGATATCATATGTATACTTTCGCTGCTATATCCTTAACTTTGATGGCACCTACCATCATTTCAAATGCCTTATCCAGTATTCTTCCCTTCCGCTGTTATGTTGTTCAAAAAGGAACAAACAAACCCACCTGCAGACGGCGCCGAAAATATAAAGCTTGAGCTAAGGGGACAACCCGCCGTACGTGTTATTTGTCCGCACGTTTTTGAGGAGGCCACGTCCGCCATGCTTTTCTGAAAACGTGGGGAAGGGATGGGAAGAGCAGGGAGGGAGTCCGTCTCAACGCACTTCAGTCGCACTGTTGCGCAATGTGTAAGTTTGTGGTCTGCGCACTACGTCTCACCGTAAGCGGTTCCGTGCCATTGTCCGTTATGCGAGTGGTAAGTGAGTTGTAGGTACGATCTTTGTGCGATTGCCACGTTACCGGAGGCAGGTCGTACTTACACGGGATGCCTACGCATGGTCCACTTGCCTTGGCTGTACAGAGCACGCAAGTCGCCCGTACTGGCTTGTACGGGGTAAATCCACAGCCCGAAAGCAGAGAAAGTTCTGCATGCACGTGGATTCCGTAGGATTTTGTACGGAGGCGGTATGTCCCACTTACGGATACCAAAAGACTGCCCATGGCAAGAGCAGGGATAGAATAAGTCTCTCGCATTGTTGCGCAAGGTGTAAGTATGTGGTCTGCACGTCACACCTGGGTGTCATCGGCTGCATCCATCCTTCGTTGCGCAAGAGGTAATTAAGTTGCACGTGCTTACAACGGACGATCTCCGCTCGATTGCCACGTTACCGTATGCTAGCCATAGATACACTTTACATATTACCATAGCTCTACTCGTTGTAGGGGGCACGCGCGTCGCCCGTACTGGCTCGTACGGGTGTGATTTCGCAGCCCGAACGCATAGTAAGTGTTGCATGTACTTAACGTACTACAGAATGCCTGCGTGCTTGGATTCCGTGGAATTTCCGCCGAAGTTGGTACTTACCACTTAATTACGGATCCCAAAAGAGCCCGCATCTTTGCACGTAAACAGCACGCAGTTGCACATACGGCGAGTTGTGCCCTCACCTTAAAGACAACGATTTTTTATAACAACTATTTTAGAAAGCAAACCACAACGTAGATTGCTACTAGCAGGGATCTATTTTGTTCTGACCTGTGTGCGTCGTGAGGAATTGCGCTGCGTTGGCGACCTCGTTACAGATGGTTCCGCCCGTTGCAGAAGGGATGCTGAAGAAGGCGGCGCACGTGCCCTCTACCACCCGACTGACGCTGTCACACACGGTTTGAGCCACCTCCTCAGAAGAGTTAGCGGGGGTGGCCGGGACGACTATCTCAAACTGTCCGGCTCCACCTGTCGGGACAACACGGTACTCCATGTCCGGGGACAAAGACGAAGTGTCGGCAGCTGCGTCTAAACCTGTGGAGTTACGAATTTTCTCGTTAGTATACATACTATCCATAGATGCCGTTTATTACTAATCAAATTACATTTTAGATGCATAAGCAATCAATCACTAAATTAGATTAACGGTGGCTAAAGCCACGACCAGACTTACACGCATAAAAACAAAGACATAAACAAACGCGCGCGTGCACACACACACGCACACAAACACACAGACGCATAGACGAACGCACATACGCGTATTAAATGAAATACAAACTTTATTTATTAGATTTGAACAAACTTTAAAACAATCTACACACCTTTATAGCCAAACGCCTTGACAGTCACGTGGTTTGTTGCCTGATCACACCAGGTAACCCGGACGGGAATCCTGAGTCCCGACCCCGACGTCTCGGGATAATACTCCGTGGACGGCACGGTAGTCTCAAATGTTATGCTCTGGTAGGCTTCAGTAAACGATTCTCCATAGTCCTCACCACCGTAATTGTAGTCGTAATCATCCACCGAGGACGGCATGGTTGTCTGCCGTGTATTCTGGTATCCTTGGGTTACCGGCTCAACATTCTTCGCAGAATCCACTGCGATTTTTATCAGCCCGTCGTCTTGTGTTGGGGGCTCAGGTACCATTGTTGTTTCAGACGAAGGCGTTCCAGCTGACACGTCACTTGGCTCCAGGTCAACCTTAAAGTAGAGTGAGGGCATTATGGGGTCATCCTCATACGCAGGGAACATCCAACAGCCAAACTGCCTGTCTGGATGTACCCTGCTCTTTATACGTCACTCTTAGTTCTTGTGGACGTCCCCCCCCCAACCAGCTGTCAGCCAATCAGAGAATAGGCTTTCTGTTTTCAAAAGCTACCTCGCATGTATAAGGGTAACCTCATTAATATTTATAAGCAGGGCGGTAAGGAAATAAGGGTGATTGTTGAAAGAGCAGGGCACATCCAGACAGGCTGTTTGGCTGTTGGATGTCACCTGCGTAGGAGGATGTATGGGTTATTTGCGGGTAGATTCAACACCAAGTACAAAAGGGTAAGATTACGAAGGCAGCAGTATGCTATTCACCCTACTCTCCAAGCAGATGTTCGGCTCTGGTTTCTTTACATGTTTTGGGCCTTTTAATCGTTTTTTTCTCTATTTTGTGCCGTTTTCCCTACGTTTCGCGGTTGCCGAACATCTGCTTCGAGAGTAAATACACCCGACGTTAGGTTGGATATGTATCAGCCATAACAAAGATTGCCTTGGTAAAAGACAGCCTAGTCACAGTTCTTTCGTGGACAACATGTAGTTTAGATCTAAGTTCTAAACCCAGAGTTTACAGGGGCGCCAAAGTATTTGACCGAATCTTATGAGATTCGTACGAACATTATGTGATACGCACGAATCACTATGTGAAAACGCACGAACCTTAAGAAAATCACACGAATCACTATGCGAAAACGTACGAACTTTTTGTAATTCACACGAAGCACTATGTGACACACACAAACCTTATCCGATTTGCACGAACCTTATGCGAGATCGGCTGAACTCCGCCGGGTCACGTGACGTTACGTCATTCGAATAAAGTTCGTGCAAATCACATAAGGTTCGAACGTTTTAGCATAGTGATTCGTGTGTTTTCATACAGGTATGGAGACACCTTACCACCACGTTGAGCTCAAAACTGGAGTTCTGTGCCGAAGCGGTGACGTAGACTCTGTCATCAGTCCACGTGAACGTCATGGAGACTCCTGATGACGTCGACACGGATTGGACAAGATCAGTGTTCGTGTAGAAGCCGACAGTGATCTGGTCTCCACAAGCTGTGGTCTGGGTAAGGGACTCAACCGAGGTCGCAGCTCCTTCGTCTGTCTTACCTCCTTGAACCTATAAGTCCGTATATACAGAAGAAAGTTTGATTCATTATCGTCATCATCGGTCGACGTGCTTACACACGACGCGGTTATACCGCCCCTTACGGGGTGATATACCCTTTCAAATAGCTGATTACAAGACGGGATGCACCAGGTCTCCCGTCCGGGTGAATGATGTAAATCACCGTATGGCTGATACGAGACAGAGGTTCTTCAGGCTTTAATACTGGTGATTTTTACTGAATCACCAACTCCAGATAGATGATTTGTTTTATCGCACCATCGCACGATTGGTGGTTCTTTAACGTGCCTGGGGTGTGGCTCTCCCCAAACACGGGACCTCCATTTAACGTCCAATCCGAGGGAAGTTTAGATTACTGGTGCTGAATCGACCATAACTTTGTTATGGACAGAAAATATCCCGGACTTCTTACGCCAGAAGGAAGATTTAGTTGCTAATTGAGAATATTTCGAATTTCCCCCTTTGTGATGTGAACAGCAATATAATGTTGGATTTCAAAAGAGAAAATAATCATTGGAAGTGTAGGAAAAATTGCAGTTGAATGGTTATAATCTAGAAGGACACGCTATTGGATATGTTTCTTTTCTTTTATGGACGAACCTGTATGACATTGCCCTCCTCCGTGACTACCACCAGAATGTGGTCATCAGGGTTCACAAAGGTGGACACATCAAGAACACCTGTCGTAAAGAAACGAAGCAACTTTCTAAAAACAATCCGTACAAAATGAAATATTATAACATACATATGCATGTCCTTAGGCCAAGACCCTTTTTTTACCGTTGGGAGGGGTAATGAGTGCTACTATACACTTTCAAAACCTGCAATAACCCGTATTGTATACATCAGGTTGATTTTTATGTACGATACGAAGTTTTCATGTGTAGATTTCTTGGTGTGGTCAAGAGACCAAGTGTCATCATTGGAATGGCCCGAAACACAATATCACACATCAATATTTTTATATGTATAAAAGGAATAACAAAAGGCCTTTGCCTGGAAATGTAAACATCGTGCGTTCTCTTAAAAAATGAAGCAAACAATCGAAAATTAACACTAAGTTAATATTTTAGTGTAATTATTGCAATAAATGTGTTTTGCCCTGTTCGTCGTTTCCAAACACAATTTGTGCTTCAAACAAAACTAACATTATTAAATAGCTATAGAGAACTTGCCCGTTTCACAATGATCCCCTTCATAACCAGGAGCACAAGTACAGGTGTAGCCGTTTTCCCCATCCACGCAAGTTCCGCAATTTTCACACGGATTGGAGGTGCATTCATCTACATCTGCAGCGACAGACAAGAAGATTTGGGAAATTAGTTTGCTTGTAATGCTATTTAACATTATGCAATTAAATTTTAATTTCTGCCGCAATAAAAAATTAACTGCTGTTAAACATCTGATGATTTCACTTTGATAAGCATTTGTTTCATTTTCTGCGTGTTCTTTATAACATCCTTGACAAGTAATATTAAAGGAATGTGTAGGCACCGTAAGGCGTGCAAGACTATTAAAAGAACACACATGTAATCTACACAATGTACACGCAAGAGAATATTCAATTTCAATTGTCAAAAATGAAAATTTTCGGCTCTTTTGTAGGCACTTGCATGTCCAATCAATTTGTTTCATTAAAGTAACATAATTGAAACAATTTTCAAGGTAACAAAAAAGGTAAACAATAAGAAAGCTTTAATGGGAAAACTTGCCGGTTTGACAGTTGTCTCCTTCATATCCAGGAGCACAAGTACATACGTAACCGTTAACCCTGTCTTCGCAAGTTCCGCCATTTTGACACGGATTAGAAGCACATTCGTCTATCTCTGCAACGGCATGCAAGAAGGTCTGTAAAAACGCTTGCAATGGTATTTAACATGTTAAAAGTCTTCTTCAAGCTGTCAATAGTTAATAATCAAGGGATAATCAAGTATAATTGCCAATGAATTCGTTCTGCTTTCGGCATAGGCACTTGAATTTCAACTGTATTTTTATTTCAACCGTAACATGATCCAATTTTTCAACGCACAGAACAGAAGCTAAACGAACTACGAGCATATATAAAATAAAAATGTTAGACATATAAACATAAATAAGACAAAAGACTTTTCTGCTTACCAACACATGTGATGACATTTCCCTCGCCGCAGACACATTTCTGTCCGTCTTCTCTCCAGCGTTCTCCGAGCTACAGGAGTTTTGGAATTGGAACATATTACAGACGGATTTCCATATATCGTTACTGCTGCTTATGATTATGACACTGATTAAATATTGCCCCAAAATTTATCAAGAACAACCTATGTTTAATTTAAATTTGTAATACCTAGTGGCAGGTCGTGACATCGTGGTCTGTTTTTATTGGCTTTAAATTCTCACTCACGAAATTTCTTTTTTGTTTTCAAAAAGGAAAAAAAAAGATACATCAACGCGACGTACTGACCATATAGTAACGCCCTTCATTGTCGGTGCAGCCACACTGCTCTTCTGGAACACACTCTTGTCCACTTAGGAGGAAGCCAGGATTACATGTACAGCCCTCCACACAGCTCTGGGGACATTGCTCTTCTGAGTTGGGGTTCGCGCAGGTCGCAGGGCAGTAACTGGTACATGTAGAGTACTGGCTGTTCAGTGGACAGGCTTCAGCTGTTAATGTAAAAAAAAAAACATGAAAAAAGTCTTTATCAGTGAACGTCAGACAATTGTTTCAAATGGATATAAGGTAATTACAGACAACAAAAAGTACTCAACGTGTTTTCTTCGGGCATAAAATGACCTAGACATTAGGGAATGCGATATGTTTATCTATTTGTCTAGAAGTTTGATAGTGCTGTACGCTGCAGATGTCACTTGGTCGGTCCCAGTGTAGGTGTCCAAATATGAGAACGCCAACCTAAAGGCATCTGGCGCATATGCGACAACACACACACTGGTTCACCAAATCTACGTCAGACACACGAAGGGATATTCACAACGGTATATTCATATGCAGAAAGGTTTGGCACCGCACCCACCTCGTTATCAAGTCGGAAAATATCAGGTTTTATTTCACCCTAAAGAAAAAGGTTAAAACCAGCAGAAACATAAGTAAAACTTTAGATAGAACTTTAGTCGTGAAAAAGGAAATACGATCAATTGCATTACGGCAAAAGACATGTATAGCGACAACAGAAAACGTACGACATCGCTCTTCTGTCCGCCAGGAAAACGGCGCCACACCAGCTGCCCGACAGGCGGCAGCGTACGCCTCCAGATTCTGACACAGTCCCACGGCGTCTCCGCTCAACGCACACATGTCAAACACGCAGCTGGTGAAGAAACGTTCAGTATCCACGGTGCCGTGGCAGACACCAAACGGGCCGGCAGGATTTTTAAGGAGCCCGCAATTGTCAGAAGACTCCGCAGCTGCTTCGACGGCGTCGTTACAAGGGGGAGGCGGTGGTGGTTGCTGACCTCCTGGACAACTGACGGAAACAAATTTAATCAATAAGAAACTGTTTTTTTCAAGTCATGTTTCTACAAAATACCGAAAACCTAGTAAAAGGTTTGGCAAATTCTGGCAAACCGTCATAATTTCGCATTCATTTATTCAGTCATGTCATATTAGCTTATTAATCACTACTAAGAGAACATACGTCGCAGGGTCTGTGAGCCAACTGTTTCCGAAGGTGTTCCAGTCTCCAACAATGGTCCCGTCTGGTGTCATGTAGTCGTCGGTCGTGTCACCGTTATAGTTACCGCACAGACCACACATCTGTCCCCAGTAGTTGCCAGGAACCCAAACCTACAATTATGTGAAAAAGACTTTTTTAGCAATTCATTTCGTCAAGTTGAGTACTCACATTTTAACGCCCGGTATATATATATATATATATATATATATATATATATAAATATATATATATATATATATATATATATATATATCATACCTGTGACGCAAAAACGTTCGATACAGGCCGGGTGTGCCGGACCGTGTGATAACTTTCCGTATCACACAGGTTCTAAGTTGTAACAAACAGGCTTCCTTCGAGTAAATCGAACTATTTCGAACGGGCCGAATACGGCACGGTTGAAAATTCGAATACCGGATTCGGAAGTTAAAACTGCTGTTGTTACAATCTTTTGTTCGAGGACACAACGTTTTCTCACCTTCTGGTGCATTTCGCATCGAAATAGTTGTTTTCTCAGGTGGGTATGACATAGATAAGATACAACACGGTGTATTCCACATCACCTTTGGTCCCAGCCCCTCCCGCGGGTCGGATCACCCTTAGGCCTTCGGGCGATCCTTCCCGCGGTCGGGTTGGGACCTCGGGTGATGCGGAAGACACCGTGTTGTATTCTATACATATATATATATTTATATATATATATATATATATACCAGTCACATGCATAACACGTTGTTGCTGTTGACATGAATTCAGCGTGTTGAATACTAATAAAGTAACAACATTATCCATATTTACGTACCCCTACATGATGAGAACCATCGTAGCGGACTTCAACACTGAAGTTTGACAGGAAAACCCGGACAAACCAACCGCTCAGGCTGACTTCAATCGCACCACCTGCCAGGCTGAAGGGAAGCGAGTATGCCACTCCGCCAACCTTGTTGATGAAAGAAACATATTTCTCAGTGATATACAAAACGTAATCAGCTACATCATGACAACATTTCGTTTATTGGGATTGCGTTGTTGCCATGTAATTAATGATCAAAATTAAGCTAGATTATTTCCTCTCTTCGTTTCGTGTTACAGACGTTGACTAGTCGCAATGTATTCTACCGTAATATCTGCCATTACTTTGATACCATTTATTTCTCAGTCTGTAACATTTTACTGCATGCTGTTTTTCATATGCTAAGGTCTTGACTCAGGTTGTTTCACTGCAGGCGACGATTTCACTTTGAACATTGTACTTCTAACCCTGCTGTGTGAAGCAATAGAAGATGGAGACCGTTACTCACAGTGACAATCCTTCCTTGCTTGACTCCTATCACGAAGCCGTGGGCCTCCACGTATACTTCACGTACGGCAGAAACACTCGGATTGATCGGTACGTTCTGTGCCGTCACGGTAAAGTCGCTGCTGTTACCGCAGTCCTTAGCTAGGATGTACCTGCACGGTCCCTGGAAGTGGTGAGCTCCTCCGTCAAACGGGTAGTAGTGGGGATCGCCTGATGCACTGCAGTATGCCATGGCTTTGATAGGAACAAAGTTTTTTTTTTTTTTCAAAAATCAACTTTAATGAATTAGTCAATGGTATTTAACACGTTAATAATCGATTGCTTCGAAACGTCTAATAAATTTATCTAAGCAGCTTTTCTTCGTTTATATATCTTCTGGTATTAGAGAATTTCCCAAGAGAGTGGCTGCGCTTCCTTAATACTGACTAATGTACGTCGACAGTTAACAGTAAAGGAATAGTCAAGTCTAAGGCCCCATTCCACTAGACGGCGATCGCCCTGCGCTCTGACTGCGACCTACATAGGATATGTGTTACCTTCGCTTTCATACTTAACTGTACATGGTATCTTGTACAAAATGTGTCCGAGAAGACAACAAAACGCACAATGTGTAAAAAGATTCGTTTCTTTTCTATACATTTCGTTGAGCGATCTGTTAAATTTTAGGTCGCAGAGAGAGCGAGGCAAGAGTGCCGCCCTAGTTGAAAGGGGGTATACGTTCGTAATTGCCAAGGAAGGCGTTTTGCTTTAGTTGTAGGTACGTACTTTTATTTCAAATGGAATTATTTTCTACTTCAAATGTAAAATGATAACCTTCTTCGACGCACGGTGCAGTAGCTAAATATGAACCACGAGCACATTTTCCAGATGAATGTCAGATAATACAAACACGTGAATAAGACATAAGAATGTCCTGCTCACCAGCACATGTGATGACATTTCCCTCGTCGCAAACACAATTCTGTCCGTTTTCTCTCCATCGTTCTCCGAGCTACAATCATTTACGACATTTGAACAATTTATACAATTACTTGTATTCTTACTGCTGCCTATGATTATGATACCAATCAATTATCTCGGTTGCCCAAATATGAATTAAGTACAACTTATATACAGGTTGTAATACTTGTCGACAGATTGTGATATCGTGTCCTGCTTTAATTTGCCTTAGCCCTGATAACATCTGAGACTGTTTGTGTACTGCATGTGATCTGCCCGAATCCAGACACGATGCATGGCCGCTGTATTACTGTTCAGGGTATCTAAACAACTCGCAAACATTGACCATTGCAGTAGCTATATATATATATATAGTAAACGAGCAATCTTTCGAAAGAACGTTACCATTTAGAATTATTGAATTGTAGTTAGCCTGTTAGTTAGCTGTAAGACGGTGTCTGTATCCATATAGCTGATGTAACCGCCGTTCAGCGTAACACACCAGCTTCGCAGGCACGCGCGGCGCATTCGACCCCCCCCCCCCCCCTTCGTATTTTCAAAACGGCTTACTGTACGATCACCAAATTTGCAGGGGTTGTGCTCATCGAGATTTATAATTCCTGAAATTTTCATATCATTATGACGTAATACGACGTAATTATGACGTCATTAATTGATATTTTTGCCTTAGCCCTGATAACATCTGAGACTGTTTTTGTACTTCATGTGATCTGCCCGAATCCAGACACGATGCATGGCCGCTGTATTACTGCCCATGGTATCTTAACAACTCACAACCATTGACCATTGCATAGTAAACGATCCTCCTTTTTTATAATTATTCCATTGTCGTTAGCCTAGTTGGTAGCTGTAAGACGGTATTTGTATCTGTATCCATTTAGCCGGTATAATCGCCGTTTAGCGTAACACACCAGCTTCGCAGGCACGCGGCGCGGTAGCAGCTGGTTTTATTACACCGAACGACCCGTCACACCCAACGTTTGCACAAGATGCCCCTATTGTACTTGTTGATAACGGTGACAAACTAATGGTCTTTGATCTAGCTCAGAAATGAAAAATGCAGTTTTTTATGAAATACGTCCCTAGAAATATGGAGACGGTCCATCTGAGTAGGAGAATGTAGAAATTTTGTAAATCTTGAATTGCTAACCGCCCTGTACATACCCCCTGAAGTTGACAATGTACTGAACTAGTATAACGCTATACTACCAAACGCGCTTAATGCCTTAGAAATTGTAATTTAGCATCATTGGCACAATATTTGACTACAGGAGAGATCATTGTGGATATCTAAGCTTCCAAAAGTATTTTCCATGTAAATATGGACTATTCCAAGTCGTCCCCATGGCAAACAAGGGACTGGTCAAAACTAAAAATTGAACGAAACGGGCTACACTATCATAGAATGGGCAAAACATGTGGTCACATAGAATTCTATGACTTAGATTTTCTTCTTTGTGATTGCTCTACAAATTTTGAAATCATTTACTAAGGGTGGGTACCGGGATGCTGCACTGGTACAAAACAGGTTTTTCGTATTGGACCGATCCGGAAAAAACGGACCTGAAAAAGTTCGGTGGACAGGATGTTGGAGCTATTGGAAAATAAACAGATCATGTGATCAGACATTCACACGTTTTGAGGCTTACCTGTACGTCGAATAGAATAACAAGAGTGAAGTATACTATAGTATAGTCTGTAGTCATTTCTACAAATTTGTACAGTCAATCGCACAGAGGCAAATAGCCTTGTAGAACTTTGAATGTCATCGGTAGTCAAGTACTCCGTAAAGCAGATGTCTTTGTAGCAAAATGGACCATCGTTTTGAGAATCACAAGTTTTCACATACTGAATCAGGTACAGGTTCAGGTCCGGACCTCAGGACCTGATCCTCTGGACCTGAACCGGACCTGGATTTTCTGTACCGTTACCCACCCCTATTAGGCACACCCGTAGTTACAAGTAACTTATGTTTTATCCTATCAAGAAATAAAGTAACTTATGTTTTATCTTCAGGGGGTATGTACAGGAAGGTTAGAGTTTTACAATTGCCTAAATTTTGTGATTTCCGTGTTTATATAGATCACCTCCATATTTTAGAATGCGTATTTCAAAAAGTTTGTACTAATGCCCCCCCCCCCAATACACTTTCAATTTGTACTCTTAGTGTCTTGCGTTCTTAGAAAAAAAATCACAGGCACCGATTGCTCAGAGAGCGCAGCGTAATCATGTGTGAGCGGTGTGTTGAACGTTGTTGGAAGTCGGTATCGACCACGTCACAGTTCAGTTAAAATTGATGATTCTCTGAGCTATTTACATCTGATCCAGACCAATGACAATAGAGATAGTGAACGAACGGTACACCATTCTTTTGTGTTTAAACGAGATTTAATTCTCACCCAGAAAATGCCAGTCTATGATGTTTACAGAAAGAAAAAGGTCCATTAACGAGTACTAACCATATAGTAACGCCCTTCATCGTCGGTGCAGCCACATTGCTCTTCTGGAACACACTCTTGTCCACTAAGGATGAAGCCAGGGTTACATCTGCAGCCTTCCACACAGCTCTGGGGACATTGATCTTCAGAGTTAGGGTTCGCGCAGGTCGCTGGGCAGTAACTGGTGCATGTAGAGTAGTGACTGTTCAGTGGACAGGCTTCAGCTGTTACGTTAAAAACATGAAAAAGTCTTTATCAGTTAACATCAAACAAATGTTTCAAATGGATATAAGATACTTACAGACAACAAAAAGGACTCGACGTGTATTTTGCAGGCATAGAATTGTCTAAACATTAAGGTATTGGGTATGTTTATGTAAATATCTAAGAAGGTCTGTTTGTGGTTGTACGCTACAGAAGACACTTGGTAGGTCCCAGTGTAGGTCTCCAGATATGAGAACGCCAACCTGAAGGTATCTAATACATATGCGACAACACACATACTGGATCACTACGCCTACGCAAGACACACAAAGGAACAAGTAACAAGGGTATATCCACATGCAGTACCGTCTCGGACCGCACCCACCTTACCGCTCCAACGCCGCCTCGTTATCAAGTGGGAAAATAGCAAAAAATAGCAGGTTTCATTTCACCCTAAGGAAGAAGGTTGAAAACAGCCGAAACATAGGTAAAACTACATCTAGAACTTTAGCCGTGAAAAGAGTAATACTTAATTGCATTAAGACATGTATAGTGACAACAGGAAACGTACGACATCGCTCTTCTGTCCGCCAGGAAAACGGCGCCACACCAGCAGCCCGGCAGGCGGCAGCGTACGCCTCCAGATTCTGACACAGTCCCACAATGTCTCCGGTCAACGCACACATGTCAAACACGCAGCTGGTGAAGAACGGTTCAGGATCCACGGTACCGTGGCAGACACCAAACGGGCCGGCAGGATTTTCTAACAGCCCGCAATTGTCAGCCGACTCGGCAGCTGCTTGGACGGCGTCGTTACAAGGAGGAGGTGGAGTTGGTTGAAGACCTCCAGGACAACTAAAGGAGACAAATTCAATCAATACAAGTCATGTTTCGACTAAATTCTTCAAAACCTAGACTTCACCTAGTAACTGGTTCCGCAACTTCTGGGAAACCGTCATAAGTTCACGTTCATTAAGTCAGTCAAATCATATTAGCTTATTAATCACTACCAAGAGAAGAGAACTTACGTCGCAAGGTCGGTGAGCCAACTGTTCCCGAAGGTGTTCCAGTCTCCAACAACGGTTCCGTCTGGTGTCATGTAGTCGTCGCTCGTGTCGCCGTTATAGTTACCGCACAGACCACACATCTGTCCCCAGTAGTTGCCAGGAACCAAAACCTACGATTATGTGAAAACGAATGTTTAAGCAATTGATTTTGTCGAGTTGCGTATTCACATTTTAACGCCCGAGAGATTTATATATACCAGTCACATATATAAATAGTTGTTGCTATTGACATGAATTAAGCGTGTTAAATACTGATAAACTGCTAACATAATCCAATGCATATTCACTTACCCCTACTTGATGAGAACCATCGTATCTGACTTCGACACTGAAGTTCGTAAGGAGAACCCGGACAAACCACCCGCTCAGACTGACTTCGATCGTACCACCTGCCAGGCTGAAGGGGAGCGAGTATGCCACTCCGCCAACCTTGTTGATGAAAGAAATACATTTCTCTGTGGTACGCACAGCGTAATCAGCGACATCATTACAACATTTCGTTTATTGAGATTGCTTTGTTATCATGTAATCAATGTACAAAATGAAGCCAGATTATTTCCTCTCTTCGTTTCGTCTGACAGACGTTGCCAAGTGGCAATGTATTCTACCGTAATACCATTAATATTTGATACAATTTATTTCTCATGCTGCAACATTTTAATGCGTGTTTTTTTCATATTCTAAGGTCTTGACTCAGGTTGTTTTACTGCAGGCGACGCTTTTACGTAATAACCACGACTCACTTTTAACACTGCACTTTTAACCCTGCCGTGTGAAGCAATAGAAGATGGAGACCGTTACTCACAGTGACAACCTTTCCTTGGTGAATCCCTACCACGAATCCGTGCGCCTCCACGTATACTTCACGTACGGCAGAAACACTCGGATTGAGCGGGACGTTCTGTGCCGTCACGGTAAAGTCGCTGCTGTTGCCGCAGTCCTTAGCTAGGATGTACCTGCACGGTCCCTGGAAGTGGTGAGCTCCTCCGTCAAACGGGTAGTAGTGAGGATCACCTGATGCACTGCAGTATGCCATTGCTGTGATAGGTACAGAAATGTTTAAAGATCCACTTTAAGAAATTATTTATTTAAAAAAAAAACTCTAAAAAAAAAAGAAACCGCTGCAACTCAAATACAGGATTAAATTGATTTGTAATGTATTTGTGAGGGATCCAAAGCTAATCCAAATAAATATATATTCTTTGAACATTAACATTCTGCCGGCACGAATAAGAATGTACATTATAACGTTACAATGTGAATTGTCTAGGGGATTTCTTCGATGAATTGTGAATTCCAGCTTTTAGGGAATTTCGGTGGAGTTCAAGTGATAAACTCACTACGCAAATTTTAAAATGAGATAAAACGAATGTTCTAACCAGGTTCACAGCTTGTTCCGTCGCCGTTGTATCCATAGTTACAGTGACATCCCTCCCTACCGCCCTGAACCCCGCACCAAGCGTTGACGTCACACTGGACCTCCCTGCACTCTATATTCTCGGTGCTGACACATTCGCAGATACGGTCACAGCCAACTCCCCATGTTTCGCCAATCTATGAGATATTAGGGTAATTTATTTTCAAAGATGAAAATCAAACCACTGGTATCAGCGCTGGCGATGGGAATAACTTTTACACTGGCAAGAAAAACTTTCTTAACCTCACGCCCTGGCTAAGGCCTACGTCATATTTCCTACCAGGGGCCCGGCCGGGCTGTTTGCGGAAACGAAAAATTTATGTTTATGACAATAAATATGCACAGTGCATGCTGTTGAATTATTTTCGGTCCGTTTTGTGTTGTTGTTGTCTTTTATATCATACGTATCGTTCTCGAAAGCTGCCCGGCCGGGCCCATTTGTGGAAATGTGACCTTAGCCTAAAACCGCAATGATTACACTTCACAGATAGGCGAAAACCAGTTTGCTCTAAGCAAGTGACCTTTCAAAATTCTACAGTGAACAGTGATTCCAAAATTCTCTGCTCTATGCCGACATCGGCCCCATTACAGATCAGTGAAGGTTTATGACTTTCTAGACAATGGCACACTTAGATACCATTATAGAGGATCTGAAATGATCCAGTTGGACCTTCGGTTACCTATTTGCTTGCTGTGTTGGGGTGATAGAACACACTGTTTTCAACCCGTTCAAAAGGATCAAGATCGAAGAACGTGTACTGACCATGTAGTAACGTCCTTCATTGTTGGTGCAGCCACAGTGTTCTTCAGGAACACACTCTTGTCCACTAAGGACGAATCCAGGGTTACATTTACAGCCTTCTCCACAGCCGAGTAGGCATTGCTCTTCAGCATTGGGGCTCGGACAGGTTGCAGGGCAGTAGCTGGTGCATGTAGAGTACTGACTGTTCGATGGACAGACTTCGGCTTTTAAAAACGAAACAATTAACAGTTTTGATTAGAAAATTGATTATAAATTAAGGCACATCACAGACAAGCGCTAAATCTTAACCCTTTAGCTGTACAACATTCACTGGTGTGTGTAACGTTAGATTCTATGACAAGCTTAATCACCAGTAAAATAACCCAACCAACAATACATTTGAATTTCCAATAAAAGCATATTTCTTCACAAGGTACCGTGCAAGAGCAGGGCGAAAACAACTTTCGCTTACGTTAGAAAAAAATCGAAAGATAGCGCAAAGACGAGGATCGTCTATCAAAACATTAAGATAATACATTAAAGGAAGAAATCAGAATTAAGCAGGTCATAAAATACAACCTTGAAGATAAATTTGGAAGGGGCTAAAATTGAAGACATGGGAAAAAATAACAATCATCACACCCTTAAGATGAAATATAATAGCTGTCAAGAAGGTGTAAAAAAATGAGTGTGAAAAAAAACTTGACTTGTAAACATAACCATATCATAAATGGAAGAAATTCCAAACATGCCTGATGGCATCACTGAGTGTGATGGCAACAATGTCACAGACAACTTACGACATCGCTCTTCTGTCCGCCAAGAAAACGGCACCACACCGGCTGTCTGGCAGGATTCGACGTACGCCTCCAGATTCTGACAAAGTGCTATGGTGTTTCCGTTCCATGCACACATGTCAAACACGCAGCTGGTGAAGAAACGTTCAGGATCCACGGTACCGTGGCAGACACCAAACGGGCCGGCAGCATTTGTAAGCAGCCCACAATTGTCAGTTGACTCGGCAGCTGCTTGGACGGCGTCGTTACAAGGGGGAGGCGGGGGTGGTTGCTGACCTCCTGGACAACTGACGGAAACAAATGTATAATGAAAACAAAATTGCATTTAAAAAAAACATGTTTCTACGATATAATAGCAGACCTAGAGTTTGCCTCGCAAGAGGTTTTGCAAATATTTGGGCGCTGTCATAATCGTTTGTTTAATCAGTCTGTCAAATCATATTAGCTCATTAATTACTATCAAGAGAACGTACGTTGCAGGGTCGGTGAGCCAACTGTTCCCGAAGGTGTTCCAGTCTCCAACAATGGTCCCGTCTGGTGTCATGTAGTCGTCGCTTGTGTCGCCGTTATAGTTACCACCCAGACCACACATCCGTCCCCAGTAATCGGCCGGAACCACCACCTACAATGATTTGGAAGGAGTTATTTTCACATTTCAGTTAAGCTTCTCGACCTTCTGTCAGGTTGAATAAGCTTGTAGCGATAAAATCTACAATGACAACTATTCGTTTGTATGTGTATTGACAGTTTTAGTTGTCGTGCATTTTAGTTGCCTTCGATGTTGATAGAGATACATCATGTTGAATATCAATTTATAATATTATTCAGACTGACTTACCTTGACTTCATGCGAACCATCGAAGCGGACTTCTACGCTGAAGATTGACAAGAGAACCTGGACAAACCGCCCGCTCAGACTGACTTCGACCGTACCACCTGCCAGGCTGAAGGGGAGGGTGTGTGGCACTCCGCCAACCTTGTTCATGAAAGAACAATGCAGATCTTTAAAAGGTAAGTTGAAGAATGAATGGCTCTAATTCATTGTTCCAAGATTTAGTGAATCCATAGTATTTGTATTGATATCATACAAATTTATATACGATCAATACATTCTCTCCTACGCTCTGATTGATATGAGTAAGGATGAATTAAGAGAAAAAACTAAGCCTAGGTCGGTTGCGATTTACGCAATCGTACTCTAAAGTAAATGATTATAGTTTTTAGTAGTTTATAATTTTAATTGGCGAAGGTCGATATCAAGACAACTATCTTGCACTTCATTACCGGTATCCCTTTTTTGTTATTTTAAGAACCCAATTATATGCGCGTTTCTTCTGAAGTACTGATAAGGAATCGTTTTACTCACAGTGACAACCTTCCGTTGGTGAATCCCTACCACGAATCCGTGCGCCTCCACGAATACTTCCCGCACGGCTGAAACACTCGGGTTTGACGGGATTGGTACGTTCTGTGCCGTCACGGTAAAGTCGCTGCTGTTGCCGCAGTCCTTAGCTAGGATATCACTGCTAGCCCAGAAATGCGTCATTCGACCATTCTTGCGTCTTATAGAAGCGTTGGATTAGGGATTTGCGTCATTTGTTCATAAGACGCAGCTCTGTTGCGTCTTTTTCTGAGCAGCTTTAAAAGTGCGTCATTTGTCCATAAGACGCAGTTCTGGTACTCCCAGTTGACCAGATTTTGCGTCTTTCTGAGCAGCTGTTTATGGACGTAAAATGCGACATTTGTCCATAAGACGCAGTTCTGGTTAATCCCAGTTGGCCTGAATTTGCGTCTTTCTGAGCAGCTGTTTATGGACCTAAATTGCGACATTTGTCCATAAGACGCGGTTCTGGTTAATCCCTGATGGCTGGATTTTGCGTCTTTTTCGTGCAGCTTTTTATGGACTACAGTTGGCACTCTACTTGGCAAGCCTGGCCGTCAAGGCGCGTGCGAGCGCCATGGGGGATCGGGAAAGCGTGTCATTTTGCCGGTCTATAAACTCCCGAAGGGTTTTATGGACCGCGCCTACAGTTGGCGCTGTAAGCGTAGCCGACAAGGCACGTGCGAGCGTCAGGGGGGCAAATCGCTTTTTCTGCCGGTTAAATTCTTCCGAAGGCTTTTATGGAACCGTAGGGTTGGCACTGTGAGTGTGGCCGACAAGGCGCATGCGAAGGGAATCGGCCAACATGGCTATGGACCAAATTGCGACGTTTGTAAATACGACGCAGTTCTGGTCACTCCCAGTTGGCCAGAGTTTGCGTCTTTTTCCGTGAAGCTGTTTATGGACGTTTATGCGAGCGCCATGGGGGATCGGGAAAGCGTGTCATTTTGCCGGTTTATAATCTCCCGACATGGCCCCGCCACGGACAAGAGGAGAACGTCTAGCGCTACTGCTGACCGTACATGCAGCATTCTCTGTGGTTATGAAACGATCTTTCGGCGTACGAACCTTCCGCGCATGAGATCGTGGCCGCCCCTGAACATGTGGCCATGTGGTGAAACGGGTCAAAGATAACGAAGAACAGCAGATGCGGTTGTCTTAAAACAATCTGATTTGACCCACCGAGACGTGATACACATCCAGAAGTTATGTAACTACGAACGCGGAAAAGTTACAAATGGGCAATTTCGGACATTTGCAGTTAAAACGGACATTGACAATCTGGGGCAACAATTAAGGCCTGGTCACAATTGCAAGATTGTCGCCGTCTAGATTGCAATTCTTTGAATGACGGACGTGGAAAAGCGACAATTTCTTGGGAAACTGCGACAAATGCCCATTTCCAGGCCCACACGGGTTTTAATGGGTGTGTAAAATGCCGCCGTCTGTTTTCACCCTCACGCCCCACGCTGTTCAATGCACACTTCACACCTACTATCGCGCATGTTGCAACATCCAGCTGGATGTACCCGCCGAGGGACCGGTATTTCTATATATAACGTTAGATAATATATGCACTCGTCCACCTTTCTTTTTGTTGTTATGGATTGCGTTGCGTTGCTATGTGGTGATTGGCAGCGGCACACATCTTGTCTGTATTTGTTAGTGGGAGTGGCTAGCTAATCTCGAACCAGATCCACGGTGCGTAATGTATAGCCCCCGGTGCCCGTTTGACTCCCTTAGCCGGCTATACTCCTTGGCCAGCTTTGATACTATCTTATGGCACCGTAGGATCTGCTTGGAGATTAGTGGCTAGCTACAATGAGTGAAAAGGACATTACGAACCTCAGGTTCCCATTTAAATACATAGCCTCCACCAGATTTGGCCTTTCTACGTGGGTACGGAGATTGTAGAGGGCCTGCATGCCTTTTTCCGTTAAGCGTTACGAGCCCATTTTAATTCGCCGTTAATCGTTACCGACCTGCAATAATTCAACGTGAATCGTTATCGGTATATTTTCGTTAAGGGTTATTGGTCGTTTTAATTCAACGTTAATCGTTATTTGTTATCCGCCGCCAGAAATTCATCGTAACAAGTCACGAAGTCAAATGCCAGATAGAGTCCCTGAAATGCGGGAAATGGTGTTTCAAAGGGTTCAGATTTCAAAATTTCCCGGCCTCCCGCCCATCAGCACTGGCCATGGTAAAAATATTGCGGAAGCGTCGCCCTCAAAAACCTTTTCATTCATACAGATTTCAGTGTCAAATTTAGCTTAGTTTCAGGTAAAATGTACTCCTCGAATGCAGAAAATGGGGGTTCTCCGGACCTCCCTTGCGACGCGTCGGCTTGCGCCTTTGGCGCTCACGACGACATGGGGAAAATAGGGGTCGTGGGTCGTCGCCCAAGAAAATTTTTCTCTCTAATAAAACTTTGATGTCATTTATGCATATGATAGCTTCCTCTGACAGCAAAATTTGTCATTCAAAATGCAGGAAATGGTGCTTCAGACGGTCCAGATTTTGAATTTATCTTGTTTATCTTATATCGGACTTATTTTGCAACGTCTCGTGCCTTCCGAGCTCGAAATGGTAAAAAGATGTCGGGGGTGGAGGTCAAAGCTATAGCCAGGTGTAATTTTCATAAAAAATGCCATTAATCTAGCTTAGTCTGTCCAAACAATTGCCGAATGATGCAGGAAATAGCATTTCAGAGGGCCGTTATTTTCCCAGGAGAGCATGCCAAAAAAAAAAAAATTGCTGTCGCCACCTCTGTAGCGAGAGCACTGCCCCAGGGAAGCAAATGTCGAGCGGTCGAAATGGCCAGGTGGTCGCTGAGTGAGCACACCTGGCTAAATAAATAAATGAATGAAATGAAATGAAAATGGCACCTTTTCTTTGTCACAATGTCATTTAGTCAGATATTTTCACCCATTGTGATACCCTAATCAAGCGTTGTACGAATAGGAATGCGCGTCAATCATTACAGTTATGCTTTGTAACCCCTTCTGAATTTACCGTTAAGCGTTACTGGGCCTCCTGAATTTACCGTTAAAAGTTACCAGGCCTCCTGAATTTACCGTGAAGCGTTACCGGGCCTCCTGAATTTACCGTTAAGCGTTACCAAGCCACCCCCAAGTACACACAATTTTGGAAATTGGCCAGGGTAGTCAGCTTCCATATAAGGCCCCCTCCGGTAAATATTATATCCTAATTTTAAAAGTCAGTAATTGATATCAGCCATTTGGCGCCTGCTGTGGCTATTACAGCCAAACCTGCCCAAGGCGACCACCCGGGGGACCGGAAAAAAGCGGTCGAAATGGCCAGGTGGTCGCTGAGAAAAGGTGGTCGATTGGGCAGGTTTGACTGTATATATATGGTGTATCCATTTTAGATGATATGTAAGTTATCCTACACCATGTACATACAAATGTTCTTTTTTTTAAATTTGTATTGTTTATGTGTTTGTCAGCAGGGCTAGCCCTTTGTAATAGCCATAGGCTAGTTGGGCAGCCCTGGCTGTGTGTTCGGTGCAGCCAAACCAATAAATAAATAAATATGGTGTATTTTGCCAGCCAGAAGGTGCCCTATGTGTTGAGAAATGAGGCTCCAAGCAGAGGTTAGGCTCCGGCTGTTTTTTTTATCGTTTTCAGTCGTTTTTTTCGGGCTTTCTATCTTCTATTGTAAAAACCTAACATGAGAGAAAGAGTATGGTAACACCGGACAAAAAGGTTGAATGTACTGGTCAGCGATCACAACAGGAAACTCTAGCGCAGCGGGGTGAGAAACACTTGGCTGGGCTGCGCGCATTTCGCACGTACGTGGTAACGGCTGTAATGTGTCCAAGTCATTAGGTTTATGGGGGATTGAAAGTTCCGCGTGCCGGCATACGTTGTTAGGTTTTGACAATACAAGATACAATACAAAATAAAAAGCCCGATAAAAACAGCCGGAGCCTAACCTCTGCTTGGAGAGTAGATTAACGTGGTCGAGGCGCGGCCGGCCAAAACATCTGGTAGCAAATTATTGATTTTATTCCCCATACAAAAGCCAGCGTAGCCAGTCTGGTAGAGAATACCCATTATCATGTCATTTCAACAATCATAATGGCAACCCGCTGCGTCATCGGGGTGACCCCGGTACATGTATTTCATAATACTATTTAGTAGGGTCACACTCGTTGTGACATGACGCTTGTCGATGATTAAAGGACATGAACTTTTAGTTTGAAATCCGTGTCCGTCTCGCCTTGCGGCTCGTCACTTTCCTTCCTTATAACAAGGCCGCTTGTCTAAGATGACCGAATCTCTCTACTACTAGTAGGTCCCTGGCCGCGGGTGGTCTTCTTATACAAGTGTGACTGTATATGATAATAAATGCGTTTCTTTTCTTTTCTGTACATTTTACTGGTACTACAGCCTACAAGCATACAATGTTGATGTGTACTTTGGTGACAGATTATAGATCCCATCATTCCCGTGTATAAAACAACTAAAGCTTTAAGTAAAAGGCTGGCGTTTAGTACATTTATGAATTTATACGTTTTGTTCTTATCAGTTCAATCATGCTATCGCTGGCTGTTTCTTTCTGCCGCGTTCCTAGCGCCAGTGTTGAATGGAACATCTTTGCTCGCACTGTTGTTGTTTTTTCTGTCGCGCGCGGAAGAGCTCCTAATGAGTTCCCGATGACGTCTGAACTCCTATTTTCTTTCGCAGTCTTCCACGCATAATTTTGCATCCTTATTCGTGGCTTATTGAAGTATTTCTGACATATTTCTGAGTCTGAAATTTTTCTAAACGCTAACGCTAACAAAAAAGGCTTTTATAGTAACGGCTACATTTCTGCCCAAACATATGGTTTACTGTGTTCTTTTCGCGCCAAACTTCCAACACATGGTTGTGATTACCACCTCCTGTGCTGGTCCACGACTCGCAAACTACATAGTAACACGTCAAGACAAGCCAATGATAGTTCTTTCAACAGTAGCAGTTGAGTGTTGAATGATATCCAATCATGAACATTCATCTGTGTGGAAATATCTAATATCCTTGTCAACATTTTCTGAAAACCTGTATAATTAATACCTATTTACCTCTGTTCTAATGTCTGTTTTGCTGAATTGCTGTACATAATTTAGACTATCTAATTCTAAAGGGGTATGAAATGCACTTATCACTAGCTAATATATTGCGATATTCTCAAAATTGTACTTACAAAAGTCGACAGCCAGTCGTCTTGTCCTTTGATTTGACTGATCGTGCCGCGGCGAAAAATCGGAAATTCCAAGAGTGACGCTTCCCTGCTATCTCTCCCTATTTTTTAAAGTTTATCAAGCGCCTACAAGTTTTAAGTATAACATGGAGAGAAGCAGAAACTGAGAGCACACAGTTCCTAAAATTCAGCACCAAAAAGATTGCACAAAGACATACAGAATTCCTTCACAGCCGCCTCCTTCCACATTTGAACAACAGAAGCGTCAGGATTCGTGGTGTGCCTTTTCCGCGACATATGTCTTTTCAATC
This sequence comes from Branchiostoma floridae, assembly GCF_000003815.2. Lineage (NCBI taxonomy): Eukaryota > Metazoa > Chordata > Leptocardii > Amphioxiformes > Branchiostomatidae > Branchiostoma > Branchiostoma floridae. Next base: position 3,403,809 of record NC_049993.1, on the reverse strand, counting down.
CCGGCAGTCGTGCATATAATGTTCCACAGACATGACAGAAGTGTGGCCCCGTATGCCATCTCCTCAGATGCTCGGCTATCTTATAGCGAGCCGTTGACCGTGTTGAGCAGAATGGGAAAGGACAGTAGAAATGTCCTCCATCTCCAGGACTGTACAGCGAAATCAATATTTCGCATTCTGTAGGTTGTTTTCTTGAATCAGCCCTGAGTTCAATGAGGCTGTTACCCCATCGTGACGTCTCGTCGTGAGTGAAAATCTCCACTGGTCGCAGCAATAGCTCTCCAGTTGTCGAATGGTGTACGAAGACTGGATCTCTATCGGTCATTCTGTCCTAGACCACAGCGTAACAATGTTTGACAGTGGTCACTGAGTGGTGTAAACTCCAACACCGTGACAGGGCTTTTCTGCTTTTTCGCGCCAACTGCATAAACAGTTCCCATGTGGTCACACGCTGGCTCGGGCTACCGGAAGTGGACTCGTCCCCCAATGAACATCTGTGTGTTCACATTACGATGTGTTCTCTAAGCAGAGGTTAGGCTCCGGCTGTGTTTTTTTTACCTTCTAGGCCACGAGAGATAAAGAAAACGGTACAAAATAGAAAGCCCGATAAATACGCCTAACAAAAGATTCTTAAAAAAGACAGCCGGAGCCTAGTCTCTGCTTGGAGAGTATGTTCACGATTCTATTCAGGTTCGAGCCGCAGTAGCCGTGCCACAGTTATCTCCAAGCAGATGCTACGGCAGCATAAGCTAGTATCAACAGCTGCCAGAGGAGGGAAGCTTGCTTAGCCTTAGGAGTGTGTATGTTATCGGTGCTCGTTTGACTGCAAATACACCCGATATATTATATTATATCATATCATATCATATCATATCATATTATACTATATGCGTGTGACGCGAAAACGTTCGATACGGGTGTTCCACGACCGTGTGATAACTTTCCGTATCACCGCGGTCGGGCTGGTACCTCGGGTGATACGAATACACCGTGTTGTATTATATATATTATATGATATGATATCATATCATATTATTACATGCCATCTTTTATATTATCTTATGGCACCGTAAGATCTGCTTAAGGTGGGGTCACATATGCGTATGTATTCAAGTCCGTTTGAGGTGCGTTTGAAGCTCTTAGTCTCTACCAGGCTCCACAGGTCGCGGAAAAAAATAGTACAAATAGGACAAATATAGATACATAACATGCCAGATGAGTTAGCTGACCGAGAAGTATGGTTAGCGACCCAGCTAACTATTCTGACATGTTACCTGTTTACGTTTGTCCAATTTCTATTATTTTACAACGACCTGTGGAGCCTGGTGAAGGCAAGTACTCACATGGGCGCCTCATACGGACTAACATGTATACGCAGGTGTGACCCCGCCTTGAAGGTGGGTTTACACCTGCGTATATTTTCAAGTGCGCGTGAGTTCCGCATGAAATTTTGTCAATACGCGGCCGAACGCCCAACATTTGGAATTTTTTTTGGAATGAATTAAATTGTACGTCGAGCCCATCTGGCGTTTGAATTACGACTTCAGCGTTTTCATTTCGCATGAGATGCGTATGATTGCAACTGAAATGCGCAACAAAATTTTCCGTACTGCGAATAGAGTCGTATGGGGTACGTATGTTGGGCGTTTTCCGGACGCACACAACGTCTACCGACCGCATGCCTGACGCACCTGGTGCTATTAAACTGCATTCCAAACGCAATTCAGGTGTGTCAGAGGAACAGTTTGTGTCACATATACTTTTGTTTGCGAGCATTACCAATAAAGTATTTTTGTTAGAGGAACCCTTTGTACTACGTATGCCTTTGTTTACAGGCAGTGCAAGTAGAACATTGACAAGTAAACATTGAAGAGGTTTTTTTTATTCATTTGCGAAGCAGTAAAGCAGTGACACTGTTCTTATACAGAAATGTGGGCCATCATTTACCTTAAGAAATTATGTGCACTGTTAAGATTGTGTTTGTTTTCACTTTGTCCTTAATGATTTCACCTATCATCTTAGTATTTCATATACTATAAAAATCACACTCATACACACCACAAAACGTATTCAAGATCTTTATCAAACACGTAAATTAAACAATTATGAAACCTTACGCCCTCTTTCAAAGTTGTAATATGGCTCTATATTACACCTTTATATCATGTGGTTCTACACACACAAAGAAAGTGCCATTATCAGCAAATTAAGTCAAATATCTGTTACACAAAATGGCACGTGTGTCACACAAATTGACCCAGTGCTTGAGCAGGTTCCTCTACATCTTCCCGTCCCTGGAGGCTCTGTTGGGACCAGTGTCCTGCATTCATGGTGTCCTGTTGTGACCATCTCTCCATGCCCCCGGTACAAATTCGTCAGTCCTGGCCTGGATCTGACATCATAAACCGGAAGATTAAAAAAAATCCCTATCGACCAGAGGGTTTGTCCATTCTGTCCAGAGCTAATAGAAGACGAATATCACTTTATGGTTGTATGTCCCAAATATTCCGATATACGCAATTCTCTATACAGAAGGCTGTCATTTTGTACACAAGGATTTATCCAAATGGACCTGAAGTGCAAATTCAAATACATAATGACATGTGACAATCCTTGCATGGCAGATATAGGAAAATATATCAAAGAAGGTTTGTAATTGTACCTCGTACAATTGTTGTGCAATAAAGTTATATACATCTTGAGATGACTTTTTTTTTGTCTGGAGTCAGATGCACCTTCGTATTTATTCCAAATCTGGAGTGTGCGTCGATCACGCTATCAGTACGCGAAGTATGCGCAAAGCGATCGCAGAACGCACGGTACTAAATCGTGATCTATGTGTGCATTCGTTATACGGTCGCTCATGGTGCGTTGTGTCTGCACTGTAAGAACGCTATGTACTCGCAATACCGCGATTTCCGCGTATTACTGCGTATAAAGCGCAAACATGTAGCGTCTTCATAGCGCAATCGACCGACGTGGGACCACTTTATTGCGCATCCATAACGTTTTGGGCACCAAACTGCGTACGAATGATAGTTTTGTGCATGTCCAAAACTATCAGACGAACTGGGCGTATATTTTCGTTTGCCTGCGTACGTGAAAATTTCTAAAGACGATTCAGATGCGATAGAGGTGCGACTTGTGCGTGCGGCCGCGTATTGAAGAAATTAGTCAAAATGTCGAAAAATGTCAAAACGGAACTCATGCGGCATGAAAATATACGCAGGTGTAAACCCACCTTCAGGGATTATGTCACAGCACCCTTTCCGCACGCAAAGCGCAGTGACTGAAGCAGATACAGGTCATCAACGGATGGAGCTTGGTTGCTATTATAGATCTTTCGGTAACAAATTACGGACCTATAGGTTATTCAAGCCTATTCAGAAAGAAGAAGTCTATCTGATGGCGAACAACATACAACACAGAGTGGCTGTAACTAAACTCCGGATTAGTTGTCACAAGTTACATATCGAAACTGGAAGGCACAACCGCACACCTCTGCAGCATAGAGTCTGTCAATTTTGTGATCTGCAACAGGTAGAAGATTAACAGCATTTTATCTTACACTGTAAATTGTACCATAAGGAACGAATTCCGCTTTATGAACATATCAGAAAAGAGTTCCCATATTTTAAACATTTTAATGCAACTGATAAATTTCTATTTTTGATGCGCCTAGATAAACCTTGTATATCAAACATTATATGTTCCTATATCTACACCTGTACAAAGAAGCGAGAAGATGTCGACCATCCTGTTAGCCTAGTACCTTCAAATAGTTATATTTCAGCCATACATAGTGAATAGGCGTCTCAGCCCGACCAGCATATCTCAACTTTTCGGTATACGTAAGTAAAGACAGAGTACATTTCATAATATACCCTTTATTCTTTTCACAAACTCACTATGTGTCCATTTACAGTAAGTTAGTACCATGTGACAGTCAAACAATATCAAGGGTTCTCGTCATACATTTCTTGTTATTTGTACGTGCATTGCATTTCGACTGTGTTCGTAAACAAAAACACAGACACACGCTACCGAAACCACAGCTTACGTGACGTGATAAAAACGCCGCAGCCGACGTCGACATTTTACGTGCAAATCTGTTACATCACATAAAAACTTGAAATGCTACATGTATACATTGAACGATCCCGACTATAAAGCCGGCTTTAGACAGACAACACTTTCATAGTCGTGCGACTGTTGTTGTCGACAACGTTGCCGGCGACGATATTTTTAGGCTGTCTAAAAGAAGATTGTCTGCTTGTCTTTTAAAATGATTCTGCACTCACCTCATTTCCATACTACATTGATACCATCGATCACTTCATCATTGCATATATAAGAAACTAGGTATAATTCCCCACCCATGAAGACTCTACTACTCAAGACAAATACTTGCCACACCAGTTCTGTACAAAAGAAGTGTTAAAAATGCTTTCGAGTAATGTCCATGTTGGCACAAAGCGGGATCTCCAAGTGCTTGTGAGGAGGGACGTTATTGCTCCGCAATACTTGAAGGCCAATAAATCCCTTCCTCAGTAAACCCCCTCTCCGGCATTAGAGAACCCTGGCCAATGTTTAAAATCGCGAACTTGTGCTCCCCTATATTAAAAGCCAGCCAGTCTGCGAAGGGGGCTAGAAATACAACGTTTCTGATTACATACTACGATTTGTTTAAATGCACCCTCTCTGATGTCATTGAGCATCGAATATTACGTTCTTTGATCCGTATCATACCTCCAGGATGATATGCAGTAACCACAGGTGCAGATTCTTTAAAAAACGCAAAGATGCATTTACTGATATTCATTTTATGCAAGTAAAGACTCAATTTGCATAATCAATAAGGAACTTGTATAACCAAGTTATCTTTAAGACTAGAGTAGACATATCTTATACTGTTCTACACTGTTTGTTTGTCCCTCTTCATGTTAAGTGCAATTAACCATCAGACAGGAATTTGCAATAAACTATTGATTATAGTATATAGCACTATCGCGAATAACGTAACTAAAACGTTTTCTACCCATCTTGTATATGATACGCGACAGCATATAGATAGGCAAAATGTTGAGAATCATTTACAGATTATTCTTACATTCTATAGCGTTTGCGGTGCTTTAAACGTAACGGCAAGAGTTAAAAGACCTTGTGCAATTTGTAAGCTTGGATTTTTAATGTTTTATTTTGCGTACATTGGCCCTTGAAATAATAGCGCAAGCTTGGCCGGAAGTATTGAGTTGGTAATCGGAATACTGTTCTGTTTCTTCAGCCAGACTTAAACTCCGAGGTGATTGAATTGCTTAATTGAAAATATTGACCTAGTATCTCGTGAGATAAAGCTGTACATTTTCCTTGCGATATTGACGTTGCGAGTGACGATTTATTGGCTATATATCAACTAGTTGGGTTTGACCTTTTTTTGTCCAAACAGAAAAATTTGTTGTTATGGGCCGACCAGCATTTCTTGAATATGATGACATTGGATCATGGCTTCAGAACTAAAGTCAATATCCGAAATGAGTCTTCAGTTTTGACGTGTGGATCATAACGTCTTTACAACGCTGCCGAAGTTAGCCAACCATAACCAATCATTGACAATATCTAGCACTTCCAAGTGAGATTTGCAACAGACAAAGACTCGTAAAGTTTGCGGTGGGGACACGCCGTAACCCTAGTCCTAATAAGTCAATAAGGCAAGCAAAAGATGACTTTCCTTGCTCCATTCTGGCCCTGATGACGGTACACACTGCATAGATATGGTCGATACAGGCTCTTGCCCTAAAACCATTTTGTCGTCTTCTAGTAAGTCTGAGTATTCTAAGTACTGGGTTAGCCTATTGCTAAGTACACAAGAATAAAGTTTATCCACGGTACTCAATAGACTTATAAGTTATACCACGGTACTGCAGGATTTTTCTTTGAGGACTTGGGGATTGATTTAATGATGGCCTTGTACCATACAAAAGGAGTAAGGCCACTTTGAAGACAGGTTTGTACAAGTATATGCAAAGTATTAAGCATATCTGGTGCTTTTAGCATCTCATTCGAAATTTCATATGCTCCCATTGATTTCCCTGTCTTAGCATTCTCCACAGCTGATTTAATCTCATCAAGTGTGATTGATGCATTCAGGAATTTATTAGGGTTATAAGAATCCTCATTCATTTCACTTTCTAGTCGAAATTTAAGAGCACAAATCTCCATTGTTTTCCATATCTGTAACAATAAATGTAACACAGCATGTTATCTGAACAACTGAAATGACTTTCAAGTGCACAGAAAAACGCCATGAACAAATGAAGAAAATTGTTACTCATTCTGCTGATCGTTATTGCATCGAGGGCTTTAAAACTCGCCAACATACGTCAATGCCAAACCACGCCTGAGCAAATTTTGCATGCAGTACCGTTAAATGTCGATAGTAATACAGTGCCGCTATTATATATAATTCGTTTTGTTGATTGTGAATATATTCATAAAAACACACTGTGATGGTCATTTGACTAATGGAATATGAACCGATTTATGTTTACTAATTGTGCAGATCACCAGTGATGAAAAGAGGACTTTCAAACTCGACAAAAGACACCTGTAAGCACCACATATTGTACGGATATCGTTTAGGCAAAAATGAAGAAAGATTAATTGCGTATATCTTCAAGTAGTTTGATGGAAGAGCAGAAATGCCAAAGGTACACATAGACAACCATATTAGCCTACCGTGGTGAAAATTTCTCCTTCGAATATCGCTTCATTTTTGTTTTATAAAGGAGAACGCACTCCCGTCATATGGGGTTCAAATCGACCTAGAAATGTCCATGCATGCGGAACATAGTGGCCAGAGTGCGCTCTCAATTTGCGGGAAACTACAACGTCTATCTCTCTGAGAAAAAGACGGATGTCTTTCAAATTCGGGCAACATGTTCATGACAGCTAGCTCATGATTTGCTGTATGAATCCCCATGTAATTATCTTGTCTAGTTATTGAGTTTGAACTGTCGAATTTGGGGAAATCATTGCCTTCTTGCACAACTCATCTACACGAAGGAGATAAAAGTTATAATACCATAGAGTGTAACCACTCACAAGGAAAGTGTTTATACCGCCGAAATACCCTTCACATTGTTACATGGAAATGTACGTCTATTTCACGACATTACTTGTGATGGTAAATGACGAGAATATGTTTGGCATTTGTAGGTTATGTAAAGGCAAATATCGTTGGATATGAATTGTGCAATGGCGCTTGTTATCGTGTCAAGACGCAAGCATACGAGAAACACAAAGATATACACAGACAGACCTGGTCTTCAATTCAGGAGGACTGCGGCCTTCTGCTCACGTGGATTTGTGTGTGTGAAATAAATAAATAAATCCAGAATGTAGATGCGGTAAGACCAGTGACAGCTGATTATGCCTGCAATGCTGAAACTTTGTGACTGTCCTGTCAGTCTGTAACCGAGCCACCAGTACCTTGTTTCCGACTAGCTATCCGTAAAGGCACCGGTGTTTCATTACCGTACAACATGTGACTATAAGAAAATACATTTCTTCTAACTTTACAGAACCCACAATCAAGAAAAAAGTTGGACCCTTCGTCTTCCATTGTCTCAGGAAAAGCAGCAGAACCCAGTTATCTTTTAGACTTGAGTAGACATATCCTATACTGCTCTACACTGTTTGTCCCCTTTCATGTTAAGTGCAATTAACCCTCAGCCCTGCAATCAGCTATTTAAGTTAAAAGTTAAAGTTGCCGTACATCTGTGCAGATCCTTAGGTTGGCTCCGATCTCCATTTCGAGTAGCCCTTGGGCCACAATTTTATGCAAGCCACTTCATTAGGGGCTGCTTCCATACTCTTCCTCGTTAGTGCTGAGTGCTAAGCAGAGAAGGCAGCATCATGTACCATTTTTAAAGTCTTTGGTATGACTCGGTCGCAGATCGACCTCACGACCTACCGAATGCAAGGCGAACACTCTACCAACTCGGCCATTGCGCCGGTCAATAAACTATTGATTATAGTATATAGCACTATCGCGAATAACGTAACTAAACGTTTTCTACCCATCTTGTATATGATACGCGACAGAATATAGATAGGCAAAATGTTGAGAATCATTTACAGATTATTCTTACATTCTATAGCGTTTGCGGTGCTTTAAACGTAACGGCAAGAGTTAAAAGACCTTGTGCAATTTGTAAGCTTGGATTTTTAATGTTTTATTTTGCGTACATTGGCCCTTGAAATAATAGCGCAAGCTTGGCCGGAAGTATTGAGTTGGTAATCGGAATACTGTTCTGTTTCTTCAGCCAGACTTAAACTCCGAGGTGATTGAGTTGCTTAATTGAAAATATTGACCTAGTATCTCGTGAGATAAAGCTGTACATTGTCCTTGCGATATTGACGTTGCGAGTGACGATTTATTGGCTATATATCAACTAGTTGGGTTTGACCTTTTTTTGTCCAAACAGAAAAATTTGTTGTTATGCACCGGGCCGACCAGCATTTCTTGAATATGATGACATTGGATCATGGCTTCAGAACTAAAGTCAATATCCGAAATGGGTCTTCAGTTTTGACGTGTTGATCATAACGTCTTTACAACGCTGCCGAAGTTAGCCAAACATAACCAATCATTGACGTCATGACAATATCTAGCACTTCCAAGTGAGATTCGCAACAGACAAAGACTCGTAAAGTTTGCGGTGGGGACACGCAGCCGACGCCAGCTGCAGAACAGAGCTCACTTACATTGGAATTGTAACTTAAAGTATAATCTTCATTAAATATGCGGCTCAGAACAGGTAATCGATACCTGCTACAGCCTGCGTTACTTACAGAGTAAGCTATAGCAGAAGTAACTCAATTCAGTTATTTCATGAAATTAAAGCATTGCCATAACCCCAAGTCCAGCCGTAACCTTAAGCCCTAATATGCCCAACCATATATGAAAACAACAGGGAGAGCAACAGGGAACACTCGTCACTTTTGAATGGAGGACGGGGATTAAAAGCAATCTTCAGAACAGTAATACTGCTGGAAGTTCTTTCAAAGGATACGAATGTTAGCCCATACTTTATTGAATTAGCATATCGCACACCTTCCCCTGCAATATCATCTAGGCATGCAGGTGGCTTAGACAAAGATGCCTATAATGTTATTAATTTTTTGCAAGTGAGGACTCAATTTGCATAATCAATGATGAAATAGTATAATTCCATTGTTTTCCATAACTGTATTAAACAATAAATGTAACACAGCATGTAATCTGAACAACTGAAATGACTTTCAAGTGCACAGAAAAACGCCATGAACAAATGAAGAAAATTGTTACTCATTCTGCTGATCGTTATTGCATCGAGGGCTTTAAAACTCGCCAACATACGTCAATGCCAAACCACGCCTGAGCAAATTTTGCATGCAGTACCGTTAAATGTCGATAGTAATACAGTGCCGCTATTATATATAATTCGTTTTGTTGATTGTGAACATATTCATAAAAACGCACTGTGATGGTCATTTGACTAATGGAATATGAACCGATTTATGTTTACTAATTGTGCAGATCACCAGTGATGAAAAGAGGACTTTCAAACTCGACAAAAGACACCTGTAAGCACCACCTACTGTACGGATATCGTTTAGGCAAAAATGAAGAAAGATTAATTGCGTATATCTTCAAGTAGATTGATGGAAGAGCAGAAATGCCAAAGGTACACATAGACAGCCATATTAGCCTACCGTGGTGAAAATTTCTCCTTCGAATATCGCTTCATTTTTGTTTTATAAAGGAGAACGCACTCCCGTCATATGGGGTTCAAATCGACCTAGAAATGTCCATGGATGCGGAACATAGTGGCCAGAGTGCGCTCTCAATTTGCGGGAAACTACAACGTCTATCTCTCTGAGAAAAAGACGGATGTCTTTCAAATTCGGGCAACATGTCCATGACAGCTTGCTCATGATTTGCTGTATGAATCCCCATGTAATTATCTTGTCTAGTTATTGAGTTTGAACTGTCGAATTTGGGGAAATCATTGCCTTCTTGCACAACTCATCTACACGAAGGAGATAAAAGTTATAATACCATAGAGTGTAACCACTCACAAGGAAAGTGTTTATACCGCCGAAATACCCTTCACATTGTTACATGGAAATGTACGTCTATTTCACGACATTACTTGTGATGGTAAATGACGAGAATATGTTTGGCATTTGTAGGTTATGTAATTAGGCAAATATCGTTGGATATGAATTGTGCAATGGCGCTTGTTATCGTGTCAAGACGCAAGCATACGAGAAACACAAAGATATACACAGACAGACCTGGTCTTCAATTCAGGAGGACTGCGGCCTTCTGCTCACGTGGATTTGTGTGTGTGAAATAAATAAATAAATCCAGAATGTAGATGCGGTAAGACCAGTGACAGCTGATTATGCCTGCAATGCTGAAACTTTGTGACTGTCCTGTCAGTCTGTAACCGAGCCACCAGTACCTTGTTTCCGACTAGCTATCCGTAAAGGCACCGGTGTTTCATTACCGTACAACATGTGACTATAAGAAAATACATTTCTTCTAACTTTACAGAACCCACATTCAAGAAAAAAGTTGGACCCTTCGTCTTCCATTGTCTCAGGAAAAGCAGCAGAACCCAGTTATCTTTTAGACTTGAGTAGACATATCCTATACTGCTCTACACTGTTTGTCCCCTTTCATGTTAAGTGCAATTAACCCTCAGCCCTGCAATCAGCTATTTAAGTTAAAAGTTAAAGTTGCCGTACATCTGTGCAGATCCTTAGGTTGGCTCCGATCTCCATTTCGAGTAGCCCTTGGGCCACAATTTTATGCAAGCCACTACATTAGGGGCTGCTTCCATACTCTTCCTCGTTAGTGCTGAGTGCTAAGCAGAGAAGGCAGCATCATGTACCATTTTTAAAGTCTTTGGTATGACTCGGTCGCAGATCGACCTCACGACCTACCGAATGCAAGGCGAACACTCTACCCACTCGGCCATTGCGCCGGTCAAGAAACTATTGATTATAGTATATAGCACTATCGCGAATAACGTAACTAAAACGTTTTCTACCCATCTTGTATACGATACGCGACAGCATATAGATAGGCAAAATGTTGAGAATCATTTACAGATTATTCTTACATTCTATAGCGTGTGCGGTGCTTTAAACGTAACGGCAAGAGTTAAAAGACCTTGTGCAAGGGACTTATAGGGGCATCAGGTGCCCGTTTGACTCCCTTTGGCCGACTATCTCCCTTGGGCCGGCTATACTCCTTTGCCAGCTTTGATACTACTAGTATCTCTTTAGGGACCGTAGGGTCTGCTTGGAGACTAGACATTGGATCATATATGGCTTTAGGAAAACTTTTACAACAACAATCTTTTTCTTGTTAGCACTTGTTAGGGAGTATATCAGTCAGAATTCTCATCTTTTCGCATGTTTTATAGATTTAGTAAAGCATTTGATTCTGTCTAGAGAAATGGCCTCATAATCATATGCAAACTAAACAATCTCGGTACGGTGAGTAAATTTCTTCAAATTATCAGAGGCATGTATTCTGAAACTACTAATTGTATAAAGCACAGCCACGGATTCACTGAATCTTGATTACGAAATGTGGTGTCCGACAGGGCTGCAATTAAGCCCGACTTTATTCATCTTGTTTATTAATGACAATGAATGTGAACCACCAATTATGCATACTGAACGTATTCCTTGTCTATTGTACGCAGATGACTTTTTTTATTATTTTTATTAGTCGAAGCGAGTGTTACAATCTTAATTGAATAAGTTAGAAAACTACTGTATTACATAGAGACTGAATGTAAACCTTAGGAAAACAAAAGACATTGTCTTCACTAAGGGTGGACGTATGCCAAAAGAGCGTTCTTTTACGTACCAGACAAAAACCGTAAAGTTAGTTGCGTCCTATTGTTACTTAGGTATTAATGTGGTTTTGGCTATGTCTGGCACTCTCCCATGTCATCTGTCCTAAATCCATCACAAATTATTCCATCCATCGACCAACGTTTAAAAGATATGTACTTTCATCTTTCGTGACAGCAATGCAGAACAACAACAAACTACGAACATACAGATTACTTAAGACCAATTACAACGACGAGAAATACTTAAAGATTGCAAACATTCCGTCATTCGGCACAGAACAGCCATCACAAAGCTCCGAATTAGTTCACACAGACTCCATATTGAAAAAGGCCGACATAACCGCATTCCTCTGGAACAACGAATTTGCCACAAGATAGAGGATGAGTGTCACTTTATTGTTGACTGTACTTTATACAGAAACGAAAGAAATGTCCTTTTTGAAAATATACAGCATATGTTCCCTAAATTCCCATACTTGAATTCCACGGAAAAATTCATATTTCTCATGCAATTAGATAAACCATACATTATTGATTCCATCTGTCCTTATGTATATGACTGTTTGAAGAAGCGAGAAGAAGCTGAACTTGCACATACTAGAATGTATTAGCATATATAGAGGTGATAAGATACCTTTTTCTTATATCAAAATTGTACCTTATCACTAGCGCTACGACCTGTACTTAGCTTGTTTGAGCACAAATGTACAATAAAGGTCATTCATTCATTCGTTATTGTTCGCTCTATCGGTACTTTCAAGGCGAACCACAAGCATCTCTACAAGAAAGGCTTTGTTCGGGGTTAACCAATCACTGGACAAAGCCGATGCACCAATTCCCGTTAGAAACAAACTCTTTGACGCGTGCATTTTTCATGGTTCCGAAATATGGGGCGCGTTTAAAACTTCCAATTCCTGTCGAATTGAATCTATTCACTTAAAATTTTTTCTTGCAGCTTAGCTGTAAAACCAGAGTTAGGGAGATACCCCATGCAAGTGGAGTCCTCCCTAAACTTTATCAAACATTTTCTAAGACTTCGCCTGAACGTGCCAGCCTATAGTATTCAATCAGACGCTTCCTCCTGCCAGTTAGAGTATGACAAATCTGGTAATAAATGTTTGGCGTCCGGAGTGCGTAAGTCCTTAGAGGAGTGCGGGTATGCATACTGTAAATGTATTTAAGTTCGCGGGGATGTAATTTCGCGGTAGCGGGAAAAAGAAATTTCTCGGTGGATTTAAGTTCGCGGCAACACCATAAACTGCAATCTAATATCATGATAGAAAAATGTTCGCGGTGGTTTTAAATTCGCGGTAAAGTGGTCACCGCGAAAACCGCGAACATTAATCCACCGCGAACATTTCTGCATTTACAGTACTTGTGGCATGTTCCTATCCCACATAGAACAAACACGTTTCAGATTGTTCACTCTATTGGCCAGCGGTTAAAAGACATATGCTTTCAAACGTTTAAAATAAATACATAATGGCAACAAAGGCGGAGCATCAAGTTCGGTAGAAAAATTCATATTCCTAATGCAACAAGACAAACCATCGATCATGAAACATATCTGCTATAACAGACACTATAACAGAAAATAAGAAGTTGAATTTATCCAGCAATAGTCTCACTTTGTATCTGTGAACTGTATCTTTTCAACATGTCTTGTTGTGACCTGTACTTAGCCTGGTGTGGCAAAAATGTGCAATAAAGGTCTTCATTCATTGTAGAGTTCCACAGCTTTTTACAATAAAATGGGGAATAATAATGTTCATAAAACTATACAGATGCCTACTTTTAGACGTGAAAAAGGCTCACATATGCTGCAACGGTTACAGGTTGTTTCGCAACAATGTCAGTTCGCAACCGTCAGTTCGCAACAAGACAAGTCTTTTTCTGTCCTCTGTTGGACGCGTTCAACTTTCATTAACATAGATGTGCAAAAGTTAGGTGTAACGAGTCGTTCGGTGTAATATAGCCAGCTGCTGTCGCGCCGCGTGCCTGTGAAGCTGGTGTGTTACGCCGAAGGGCGGTTATACTGGTTATATAGATACAGATACAGATTGATGCGTACAGGGCTGTGTTTTAAATTTGGCAGCGATAGGTATGTTAGCATTTAAGTTCGTTTTTCTGTATAAGTTGATGTGATGTGTTCTGTATGCGATATAAACACCGAGTCGTACACCACAGAAAACATCACAACCAACACAAACCATAATTAGATCACAGAGTATGTTACCTACGGTCACTTGTTTTGATTGTTTCTAACGTGGTCCTCTCTAAATCAACACAGAATTTGTGTAGTACAAATTGATAGTGGTCTCTTATTAAATGCCACAGGAGTTATCTTGCGGGCCAGTTACTGTTCTGAATTTCATGAGAAAAAAAAAGACTCAAGACTTTATTGATTTTTATCAACATCATCTTTCATTTAGAAATGAATGTTCAAGAAGGCTAGACACAGGTACCTCCACACAACGCTTTCAATCAATGCAATGCATATGGGGTACAGCTAGAAGATTAAACCCAATGAAAGTGAACATATGATAAATGTAATGTTTTAGTAGTATCATATTTACACACATGTAGGTACGTGTATCTAGAACAAAGCTAGCACTTGAAAATCACAAGCAACATGTCCAGAAGTCCTGTTAATATATATACAAATGAAGGTACCATATTTCTAGTACACTGCTAGGACTAAAATCTGTCAACATGGACAGAAGTCATGTTTTTACAGATATCTAGTACACGGATAGCACTAAAATCAGTCAACATGGACAGAAGTCATGTTTTTACAGAAGCATATACAGTAACACACATGATCATATATCTAGTACACGGATAGCACTAAAATCAGTCAACATGGACAGAAGTCATGTTTTTACAGAAGCATATACACACATGATCATATATCTAGTAACGGATAGCACTAAAATCAGTCAGAAGTCATGTTTTTACAGAAGCATATACACACATGATCATATATCTAGTACACGGATAGCACTAAAATCAGTCAACATGGACAGAAGTCATGTTTTTACAGAAGCATATACAGTAACACACATGATCATATATCTAGTACACGGATAGCACTAAAATCAGTCAACATGGAGAGAAGTCATGTTTTTACAGAAGCATATACAGTAACACACATGATCATATATCTAGTACACGGATAGCACTAAAATCAGTCAACATTGACAGAAGTCATGTTTTTACAGAAGCATATACAGTAACACACATGATCATATATCTAGTACACGGATAGCACTAAAATCAGTCAACATTGACAGAAGTCATGTTTTTACAGAAGCATATACAGTAACACACATGATTATATATATCTAGTAACGGATAGCACTAAAATCAGTCAGAAGTCATGTTTTTACAGAAGCATATACACACATGATCATATATCTAGTACACGGATAGCACTAAAATCAGTCAACATGGACAGAAGTCATGTTTTTACAGAAGCATATACACACATGATCATATATCTAGTAACGGATAGCACTAAAATCAGTCAACATGGAGAGAAGTCATGTTTTTACAGAAGCATATACACACATGATCATATATCTAGTACACGGATAGCACTAAAATCAGTCAACATGGACAGAAGTCATGTTTTTACAGAAGCATATACACACATGATCATATATCTAGTACACGGATAGCACTAAAATCAGTCAACATTGACAGAAGTCATGTTTTTACAGAAGCATATACACACATGATCATATATCTAGTACACGGATAGCACTAAAATCAGTCAACATTGACAGAAGTCATGTTTTTACAGAAGCATATACAGTAACACACATGATCATATATCTAGTACACGGATAGCACTAAAATCAGTCAACATTGACAGAAGTCATGTTTTTACAGAAGCATATACAGTAACACACATGATCATATATCTAGTACACGGATAGCACTAAAATCAGTCAACATTGATAGAAGTCATGTTTTTACAGAAGCATATACAGTAACACACATGATTATATATCTAGTAACGGATAGCACTAAAATCAGTCAGAAGTCATGTTTTTACAGAAGCATATACACACATGATCATATATCTAGTACACGGATAGCACTAAAATCAGTCAACATGGACAGAAGTCATGTTTTTACAGAAGCATATACACACATGATCATATATCTAGTAACGGATAGCACTAAAATCAGTCAACATGGAGAGAAGTCATGTTTTTACAGAAGCATATACACACATGATCATATATCTAGTACACGGATAGCACTAAAATCAGTCAACATGGACAGAAGTCATGTTTTTACAGAAGCATATACACACATGATCATATATCTAGTACACGGATAGCACTAAAATCAGTCAACATGGAGAGAAGTCATGTTTTTATAGAAGCATATACAGTAACACACATGATCATATATCTAGTACACGGATAGCACTTAAATCTGTCAACATTGACAGAAGTCATGTTTTTAGAGAAGCATATACAGTAACACACATGATCATATATCTAGTACACGGATAGCACTTAAATCTGTCAACATTGACAGAAGTCATGTTTTTACAGAAGCATATACACACATGATTATATATCTAGTACATTGATAACACTAAAACCAGTCAACATTGACAGAAGTCATGTTTTTACAGAAGCATATACACACATGATTATATATCTAGTACACGGATAGCACTAAAATCAGTCAACATGGACAGAAGTATTTTGGTTGGTAAATGTGAGGTGTACATACTACAAACCATATATCGAGAACACTCCTAGCACTAAAATCATAGGCAACATGGATAAAAGCCATGTTTTTAGCATATATATACATGTATATATATATACGCACAGGATCTGATACACTGCCAGTGAAACAACCAGAGGGGCGAGTGAGAACAGAAAGAAACAACATGCCCCCACCCGGGATCGAACCCGGGGCGGC
Source organism: Branchiostoma floridae (assembly GCF_000003815.2). Lineage (NCBI taxonomy): Eukaryota > Metazoa > Chordata > Leptocardii > Amphioxiformes > Branchiostomatidae > Branchiostoma > Branchiostoma floridae. The sequence goes on along the minus strand of NC_049993.1, from coordinate 3,386,938 downwards.
AGATTACAAATCACGACCGCTATCGCTCTCGCCACAAAAGCTCTAGAGCCCTTGGGCAAGGACGGTAGACGGTACTTGAACACCACTGTTACACCAGCACTAGAATCACAGTGAACAACAGCAGTTCCCCTTACCGAAACCAAAGGAAAATGTTATTCTACAGAGATACAACAAGATGTCATGCATAATATTTCCAGTTTCTCTAGCCTGTGTTTTCATTTCCCAAAAATGGCAACATCAGCAGGTGTTGACAGGTGTAGGTAAAAACTGATCGACAAAACATCATATGAAAAAAATATCAACTTAAACGGAAACAAGCCCAAAATATTGGAGTGTCAAATGATGATGGAGACAACTGATCTTTAACAATAGCTTAGCTTGTACACAAGTTGGCCACTTAACTGTGTGAAAGATCATAGCAGTGCGCACAATGTGCTGAAAAGTGAATAAATATGGAGGAACACTGGAGCTAATCCAGGTCATAGGCATGGCAGTCCAGTATCCACATGGTGGTACCTACAAGGCTGTGGACGAAAGGCCTTGTGATGGCGTTAAAAGGCTGAAATGGGGGGATCACGTTCGGCATCTCACAACCCACTTCAACCTTCCATAGCCCTGTCTCTTCGTCTTGTTCCCCTATCCCGTACCATTTTATACATGCCACCTCACATTTACCAACCAAGAGGAAATGTTGTATTCTACCAAAGAACAGCAGGTCCACCACTTTTTGAGCTACCACAGAAGAAATGCTGTGGGACCGTGACCTAGCCTCCTTCTCTTCACACCTGTACTCACAAATTCTGTTAGTTTTGGGGTGGCGTGCAGAAGCTTCATAGTATTTCACAGCAACTCCATCTTCACAGGGCACATTCATGTAAGCTAGGTACTGTTTGGAAATATCATCTAAAACTACTTGACGAGTCTGGTGCGGGTTCCCCTTGAGGTGTTTTAGATGCGTGTCATTGCCAGTGCTATAGTCAGGGCTATACTGGTCATCTTCCTCATTTTCCCAATGGAAGTCGATGTCACCTTCCAGCTGCAGTGGATCGCGCCTGGTAGTGGGCATTTTACCACCCAGCTCAAGGAGGGTGCAAAAGAAGCTGATCTGAAACAATGTACCAAGACTCATTTTAATATCCAGAGTCAAAGCTAATAAAGTAACAATGACGCTAGCATGATGATTGAACAATTAGCTTTTAGTACTAGTACCTGACTCAGGTAG
>NC_049993.1:3377576-3383785 GCF_000003815.2 Branchiostoma floridae | reverse complement strand
CACACACACAAACCATATGTACATACACACCCACACATACACACACACACACACACACACACACACACACACACACACACACACACACACACACAGAGGTGGAACTTCTTTTTAGTGCTTTTTACCTTGTATGCCTCCTTCGCTGACTTGGTAGGGTGGCATCTGTTTGTCATCCGTCGTAGAATGTATTGCATGTATCGTTCATCGCCCATCATCCACAGCTGTGTCAAGGGCCCATACTGTCGGATGATGTCCACCATGTGATGGGGAAGGTGCCCCATCAATGTCTGCAAAAGGTGAGACAGAATCATAAGTGATTTTAGAGGACTGTATAACACTAACAGATGGGAAAGCATCCTCTATCCTGCATGTAACTGATGAATATTGTTGGCAACAGCTCATTTCATCTAGATGATCTTGCTACAAGACTAATTCTGAAATTACTAATAAGAATTCTGTAGTGATAACTGACCTGATTACTGCAACAGTAATACCTCACCTATCTATCATTACTTTACTGGGTGTGCGATAACAGCTATTCTGTCACTACAGTGATAATTCACCTATTTACTATTACATTACTGACCAAGAAGCAGTGTTATTTTCTTTATCATACACTTTGAAAGTGAAGTTAAAATTTCCACTTGTTTGGAATGATAATCATCACCTTCAGGGTAATAGGGTAGTCCCTCTCCAGGAAACTGAATGTCTCGTTGACATCCAGCTCTAGATCATTAAAACCGGCTACTTCAATAACCGGACTGCAAAGTGCCGCCAAGGTGTCGCACAGACGGAAGAGTGTTGCTCGTTGCGGTTGAGGGAGCATATCCCTCACCGAGAACTTGAGAATGCCATCAGTGTAGAGCTGAAATAACAAAACAGTCATGTAAATGACAGAAAGATGAACAATTATTTGAATTCCTCCATGACCATCACAAAATCATGGACATGGCATGAAATTTGTGAATTTATCAGTTGCTGACGTTTCAGAAGTTCTAAGTTTGATGACGTCAGGAGCTAATAAAAAAATGACGGGCAGACGGAATATACCGCAATCATGGTTCAGTGAGGGGTGATGCACTCTGATGTATATTGCTTCTTTGACATTAACCAGTCTCACTCCATTTCTAGAATACGAATTTGGCCACAGCTGTATGCCCAGGAGATTCTATATGAATATGCTGCAATATCAGAGCACACCGACCCTCACTGAACCGTGACGGTGGTAGATTCCGTCTTACTGCCATTTTTATTCGCGCATGACGTCATCAAAATTACTACCAGAATGCCAGCGCAGTGTATTAGACATCTGTTGAAGGTTGGTGAGATCAACTGAAAATTGATCAGGTGTTTCCCCGGTCTGCCTAAACACCACAAACGGCCGCAAACGACTCAGAAACACCACAAACGACCACAAACGACTCTAATATGCAGTGTATAGGGGCCAAAAACCTTGTGTGGCGCTCTGGAGACATTGTTTACACATTTAGGAATTTAAAAAAACGCAGCAAGTCCTACGTATTCTCCAGTTATTTCAAGTTAGTCCACTGGTTTCAAGATCGAAGCAATTATTGGCCGCCATGTTGGATCGCCCGTGCTAAGGTTCTGCATGGGGAAGTTCTCGATACCTTCCTCGGTTCTATAGACGACATGGCGATAAAACTATGGAAGCTGTTGGTTCATAGATTATAACATGGCACTACTCTATCATTGTCAACTTATGAAACTTGTATACTAAGTGTTTTCCAGCCTCAAATGCAAGCACGCATTCATTAACAGTGCTTCAATCTTGAAACCGGCGGACAAACTCGAAATAACTGGTGAATACGTAGGACTTGCTGCATTTTGTAAATTCATAAATGTATAAACAATGTCCCCAGAGCGCCACACAAGGTTTTTGACCCATATACACTGTATATTAGAGTCGTTTGTGGTGTTTCTGAGCCGTTTGTGGTGTTTAGGCACACCCGTGTTTCCCTTGTGCTGAAACCAAGCTCAAACTTTGTACCAATTCTACCAATACAGATGAGTTTTCATTCGAATATTAATGATATGTGTTTAAAATTTGCATCAATAAAAGCACGATATCAAACAATGGTGGTGAATTGTGATGGTGTAAAACTGTTTTCTATGAGGAAAAACAATGTGAGGTAATGAGGCATTGTCCTATCATCGTTGTTGTCTTTGATTGGTACCATAAAACATGCAATCCATCTTGTGTCATCTTGTCTACTTCTATCAGACTGGCAAGTAAATTTCTGTGATTATGATACTGCAGGTATGCTTCACCTAAGGTCAAATAATTCACCTTAATCCATTCTATGGACTTCATGCCCAATCGCCTCTTGAAAAGTGTTCTGATCTTAATGTCATAGCCCACTGGGACCTTCACTGACAAGAGTCGTTCGTCTGCCTCCTCCATTTCCTGTCGGGTAAGCTGGAAGGCCTGGACTTCCTCACTGACTCTCCTCCTCCCTTGTCCGGTTGGTTGAGAGGCATACTCTTGTACCCTAAAGCATAGGTAAAAAATTGGTCAACTTGATGAATATGCAGCAGATTGGAAAGCATTCTTCCCTCTTGGACTCCATACTAAGAAAAAAAACTGTAAATCAAAGGTCACCATAGCCAGCGGATAGGCACTATTATAAGGGTACGACAAAAATCGATACTCCTGAAAAGGCGTATCTATGTGTTGGCAAGTCCACATCACTAGAGAGATTTGGATACAAGTTGAGTACACAACAATATCAATTTACCCCCAATGGTTTAATAACACAATCTTTATCATATGGTGTTGTCTAGAATGGAAGGTGAAAGGAAAATCCTATATGTACCTGCTAGAGAAGCGCCCAAGTTCTTTTTCCATCTCACAACCACTGTGCTGAAATTGTGCTTCGAGCCGGTAAGTATTTCGAAGACATTGTTGGTGATATTCTGTAAATAAACAATGTGATGATATGCAACATGTAAGTCAAATTCACTGTTTCCCATTAATAGGGCCTTCACACTGAAACCGAATTAGCAGGAATCAAGCAGAACCAATCGGAATGAAGTATCTACAAAATTCGTGCCACATTCGTGCCACAGGGCAGAATGAAAATTCCATTCCTGTGAATTCGTACTGTTTTGTAGAAATTCTCACTGCATTCCAGATGTTCTTTTGGCCACATTCTGGCAGGATTCGAAGTGGCTTGCCGTTTCGGTTCTCCATCAAATGAGATAATAATGTTTCGAATAATGTTGGAATGCCACAGAATGCGGTCACACTGCAGTTAGAATAGTTAAATTACACTTCAAATACACTTTGAATGTCGTTCGATATTTCTCCACTTCAAATACACCTGGAAATTTTGTAGCAGGTCAAAAACTTTCGGACCAGCAAAAAAAACGGGCACAAATATCTGAAATGCAGTGAGAATTTCTAGAATATACACTACGAATTCCCAGGAATCATGGGAATAGAAAGGAATTTTCATTCTGACAGCATTCCGGCTCATTCTTGCTGTCGTGTGAAAGGGCCTTAAATTTCTATTGGAGCATCTTCATATATACCTAGTAAAACAGCTCATTGTGAGTGGAAACACTCAAAGCATCTTGTTAATGATTCTAGCTACAATGCTATAATGTATTACTGACACATATAATATTTACAGTTTCAATCTAACATGCTCAGAATTGGCAATGCAACGTGGGAATGTACAGTGTCACTGAAAAAATGCAGCTACCTTGACAGTGTGCATCAGGTCGATAATGACACGATCAATGCCATACGTGGGGATGGCACTGAATGCCTCTTTGCCGGTTTTACCAGTGGCCTTTGTGATGTTCTTTCTGGCAACTTGGAAGAGCCTGCAACGAAATATGAGAATAGTCTTAGAGGTTAGAGCAGATAAAACAACACTCTTGGAGTCAGTGCATTGCATGCTTGAGGGAAAAAACCTTAGCAGGTAAATAATGCAGAGGAGCTAGCAGCCCCTCTGTGTCACTACTGTCTTCTCTCCAATGTTTAATAGGTATGGTGTGGCACGTACCGTAAGTTCTGAGTTGATCCTTCCCTGTTCTTTTGGGAGATTTGTGAGTTGAGGTAATCCATGGATTCCCCGTGCTCTAGTTGGCCTGTCTTGGCACTTGGTGGTGGTCGGTGATCCTCAGCCTTCTCAGGAAACATTTCGGAATCACGCCGATGGTCATGGTCTGGGGGTAAGTACCTTCTACTTCCCCCAAAGGTAGTCACATGGTACCCAGGCCAGTTCTTGGCTAAAAGAAAGTTTCCAACAAATGAATTGTGAAGTTCATCCACATGTGGATTCCACTTACTCAATCACCATTTAACTCAAAAAAGGAATTAGTACAGGTGAGGCAAATCAAGTAATTTGTTAATCATTCTCATCTACTTTATGAACACATAATCCATTAAATGAGTATGCAAGATTTTAGTGCATAATAGTGGAAAGGTTTTATTACATTCCACATAAATTGTTTCTTAACAGTTAAAAAGTACTTTTTTTTTGTCAGAAATTGCTTGCCTAAGTGCCCAGACCAGGATATATCTCCTTTCTCTCCACACCCAATAGGAGACACAGGAAGTTATGTTTTCTATATAACAGGGTCTAAAACTAATAAGAAAAAAATGCTTGTATTAAGGTTTTATAAAAAAAAGTTTTCTTTTGTCACACTGCATCTTTGATTGTATTTGGATTGCATTTTTTTCTTTCAAGGATGTCTATTACACCACATGCTGTAATTCAAGATGATTGGTGAGTCATACATTTCTTATGGTTTGGAAACAGTGACTGAGGGAGTACTTACATTCGATATGGCAGTAGTGGCATGCAGATTGTGCCAAGGCCCCTTGGTGATTCGTCACCTTGCACCTTGCCGGCCAATCCATTGTGTAGGCCTGGATGTCTGCCTTGATAGGGAAGAACTCCCCATGGAAGGAGTCCCAGACCAGCTCGCCCTCCAGACTTAGAATGTCATTCACCAGAAACTGGTGGTACGCATTCATGTTTTGGGGGGCTTTGGGACCTGAAAGCGAATATCACATTATATATATCAGCTGAAGGAAAAGTAACCATCTTCTGTACAGCTTGTTTCTTAATGCATTTCATATTGCTTGACATTATTAAGACCATAAATTTCTAGCAGTGAAGGGGGCTCTTATTAGCCCGAGTATCATCCAGATGGTATCGTGAATTAATTCACCTAGCATTATCAGACGAAAATTTTCTTAAATAATACAGACATTGAAAATTATGCCGTCTGGTTTACTATGCTGAGTAAAAAGCTTTTTGCAAAATCAAAATTGGACCTAAATAATCGTTGCCGATATAGGCAAGGAGAGGTTGATTATGTTCTACATCCTGATTAATATTGATTCATCATTGTAGTTAGTAAATTAATGAACTAAATAATTGATTTATTAATTGAATAGTTAATTAATTGGCTGCTATCAAAACAAGTTGGGAGGGTCCATGGTGTATCAAATGCAGCGATATTTGTTGACAGATGATTCTAAGGAGCATTCTATCGAACTTTTCTATTCAAAGATCAATTTATCATAATTATTAATTAACTGATTAACAACTGTCGATCACAAGGTGGGGAGGGGGGCACATGAATATACAATGTAGCGATAGAATACGTATCCAACCTAATTTGACAGAAAGTATGTCTAGTGTATTTTGCATTTCTGACAAGATGAAATTATTGTCTTTCATGAAATTAATATCCTCTACAAATTCAGCTAAATAATTAAGCACTAGCGTGATTCAGATTGCTGTTGCTGGATAATGAGGTGAACGCCGTCACCGTTGACGTCTCCTTACAAAACAAAATCGTAAAAATATTAACAGCTGCTTGATACACTTTGAAGGTTAATAGTTACATGACTCGGCTTCCAGTGCGGAAGGCTGGTTGAAAGGTCGTTCAGCACTGGTTACCCACTGCGGGGGTCATTCAGCACTGGATAACCGAGTGCCGATCTAAGTCACGGGTTCCGCACGTCTGGGTTTTCCAGTGCTCGGTGACTTTTCGGCACAGGAAGCCGAGTGCCATTAAAGATCACTTCAGCACTGGGCTTCTAGTGCTCCTGTCCAAAAAGTACTAGAACTTTCCAGTGCTGAGTTTAAGCTTTTAGACGACACGTAAAAATATTCAAGGAAGATATGGAAAGGTTTAAAGTGGGTTTTCTTCCTGTTTCTAATGGT
>NC_049993.1:3362874-3377476 GCF_000003815.2 Branchiostoma floridae | reverse complement strand
TACTCTTTGTTGACATTCCGCCTGTGTGTGCATGATGAGCTGTGCTGCTCCAGCGCGTGTCAAGGGAAATGTTGCCATGGCAACCATCCTAGCATGTTGCATTTCCCAGGTGTATCATGTTACACTTCAAAGCTACTAGCAATTGGGGAGTGGCGATTCTAGTGGCAGAGTCTATCATTGAAACATTTGGGGGGAGGTTGTGTTGATTTTCGTCATTACTTCATAATTTTTTTTTAATGATAAACATTGCCAAATTACAACGTAACGGAGGCAGGCTGTATGCACTCGGCTACAAGTGCGGAAGAATTGTCGTCACTTGTTTTTCTGCTTGTTTTCCAGTGCGGAAGGTACTCTCGGCACTCGGTTTCCGGTGCTGATTCGGAGTTTTCCAGTGCTGAATTGAAGTCGCCTCACCACTGGACACCCAGTGCGGACGTAACTTCGGCAGAAGACTTCCAGTGCAGAGGGCACCTTCCGCACTGGACATCGAGTGCTGAGAGAGGAACCCGTGACTTCGTTAGTTTTGTCGGTATATCATCTGTCGTTTGAAATGTAAAAAGAAAAAAATACAAATTCGTAAATTATCGATGAAAAACATCCGTATACTAGTATTGGCGACGCGCTCGGCCCGCTGGTTTCGCTCTCCCGCGTTTTAAACAATGGGCCGGGACAGAACACCGCGCGGACCCGTACCCGTGGTTGCTGATTCTCAACATTAAATGTCACGTAATTTACCGGAGCAATATCCACATATTTGGTAACATAATAAAGCTAAGAAGTACAGCAATATAACTGAGGGCGAGTGAAACCTTTTGGTAAAAAAAAGGGGGGGGGGAATCAAGTTAAAATCTTTAAAACTGTATAAAAATCCACCCCGTGGTCGGATAGACTTGACTCACCCCTCCTTGTGTTTGGAATAATCTCATCATCCGAACATTACCAAATTTGGGAATTTCCGCCAGCCAAGTCGGCGGAATTTGGCCGAGAACTTACCGAGCGTGAGGCCGAAGACGGCGAATGCGGGTGCCATATTTGGCGTTACTGTTAACGCGCTCACGTCGCGCGGAGCGAGGCGGCCGTACACAGGGGTGCCTAAGTAATCATACGATCCTTACGGAAAACATACGATCCTTACGGAAAACATACGATCCACTACTAAGAAACATACGATCCTTACGGAAATCATACGATCCACTACTAGGAAACATACGATCCTTACGGAAAACAAACGATCCACTACTAGAAACATACGATCCTTACGGAAAACATACGATCCTTACGGGAAACATACGATCCTTACTAACTTTTTGGACCAACGCATGGGTCACGTTACACAAGCGGCAGATTCACTATGGCGGCCTCGGGATTGCTCATTACTCGTTACGATATCTTTGCGTACGGCCTTATCACACACTGCTAAACACCAAAACCCCAACCTACACTAATGATGGCTTCTTAGATGGCGTATCATTTTACCAACTACATGGAATAAAGGAGATTACATATAATCTAACATTTTGTCCCGCAGAAGTTAGGCTCCGGCTGTTTTTTAACGTTTTTTTAGTCGTTTTTATCGGGATTTCTATTTTGTATTGTATTATATTTAAGAATGTGTGACAAATGGATCAACGGAGTGTTAACTAAAAAAAGTTAAGTTGTAGGATCTTGAATGGAATGTGCTTCTTCTTGAACAGTAATTAACTTACTATGCTACCAGTACTGTGAAATGAAAATAAGCAACCACAAGGCAGGATATTGCAACATAGTATATTGAAAGAGAAAACATTGGAAACTACATTTTCAAATTTAACAGTTCAACATGAACAGGGGGTTTTCACAGTTGTACATAAATACTTGTGTGACACTGTAAGGCATTGAGTAATATCAAAAACTTATTTTGGAGAGAGAGGAGATGTCTTCTTGTACATCATAAACTTAGGTTTTTTGTACAATCATAAACTTAATGGTGCATGGATTAGTTGGTGTCATAAAGATTTATCATGTCAGGTAGTAACTCAGTGTTCTGTAAATTTTACAAACAATAAGACACAGAAGAGCAACCTACAACACTGTACTATGTTGTTAATATGGTACATTGTACATTAAATGCAAGAAATGCACTGCATTTTACCTTTATACACTTGCTAAGTTATGTTTGAACAACACCATGGTTCAAAGAACTATTGTTGAATGTAAGAGAAAGCATGCCATACAAGACCAAACAGCACATAGTTGCATCAGGCGAGTATGTTGAATGTAAGCAAAGTGAACAAGAGATGTGAATAATATTTAAGCGCTTTTTGAAGGGTGAGAAATGTTTATTAATATATGGGTATGACCGTATGATAGAAATAAATGTGTTTTGCTAATTTGCTGTTCCTAAATTGTTCCCCGTTTTCTTTCATTGGATACCTTGAGGAAAACAACTAAACTGACATTTTGTATGATAACATTTCTACTATTTTTCAAACCAAAACATGCTGGTATATATAATGTTACATATGGATAAATTCTGTATCTGCGATACACAATAATGGTAAATTAGATGGTGTTTTTATTAGTCACCCAAATCCTTTCCTCCTCTGAATCCTTATCTTTGCAATTTCTACTTCCCTGATGCACCTGCATGTGCTGTTTGGTCTTGAATTTTTTCCCACAGAGTTCACAGATGAACTTCCTCTCTGTTGAGTGATGCACTAGATGTTGAGAAAGGTATTGCTTTCTACGGAAGGCCTTACTGCAAATATCACATACAAAGTCCTTACTGGCATTCTCAGTATGGATGGCTTTATGGTGCTTCACCAAGGCCTTCTTAGACTTGTATATCTTATCACATGCATCGCACTCAAACCGTGCACCATGGGTCTTCATGTGCTCTATCATGTTCTTTTTCATGTGGAATGTTTTCTCACATAAATGGCATTGGTGCAGTGTTGGAGTTGTCTTGTGAAGATTCTTATGGTACTGCAGACCAGCCGCTGTTCGTGGTGCCTTCTTGCAGGTCTTGCATTCGGCTAGCCCCTTCTTCAAATGTTTCGCAGAATGTTCACGCAATCTCATACGGGTAAAGACACCGGTTCCGCACACCTCACACCTGAATGGGTAATTGTTGTTATGATAGCCCTGCACGTGAAGGCAAAGTCCTTTCTTGGTCTTATAAGTCTTCTCACAGATACTGCAGGCATATTTGGGTTTAGGTGCTGAATCACTAGGATCAGGATGTACTTCTGCACCTGGAATATAAAATTGAAATTAACCTTATGATCAATTGGAAAAAACACAGCAATAAATTTGAGTTGATAACACACCCCTGTCCACATAACTTAAATCAAGGTGTGATATAACCTCCTTGCTTAAATACAGTTCATCTATTTTACAAAAACTAGAAAGCAGATAACATGTAACATGTTAGTTGCATTACCACCACTGTCAGCTGATTGGTTTTCCAACACCACAGCACAACTACAAAGTATCTACCAGCGTGGATACTATTCTGGTTTGATTATTCCAAGATTTCAAATGCCTGTGACCCAGCTGACCTTGCAACATTATGTGTCTATCTAAGAAACAAAGCATGACAGAAAACATTCTAACACTCAGTACAGTAACGTTAACGGGTCTCGCCGATTCTCAGTCTCACCGTGCTGGTTGGTCTAAAATACACGACGTGTCGCCTGCGTACGCACAATGCTGCAGGTTGAGCTGTTTGGTATTGTATGGGATGGGATAAGCCCTCAAGCCCTTTAAAGCAAAGATATCGTAGGAAATGGACGCACAAACCTTCTGTCCCACCAAGTTCTCCAGAGTCCGCCATCTTGAATTTGCCGCCCAGGTCACGTGGTCCAGCAAATTAGTAAGGCTCGTATGTTTCTAGTAGTGGATCGTTTGTTTTCCGTAAGGATCGTATGTTTCCTAGTAGTGGATCGTATGATTTCCGTAAGGATCGTATGTTTCTTAGTAGTGGATCGTATGTTTTCCGTAAGGATCGTATGTTTTCCGTAAGGATCGTATGATTACTTAGGCACCCCTGGTACATGTCGACGTTTTTCTGCCGGGATTTTTTGATATAATCTCCAAGCAGATTCCTCCGGTGGCATTAAAACAGTAACATAAGCTGGCAAATTATCCTCCTTTGCCGGCTAATTCCTTCCCCAGCTTATGTTACTGTTTTAATGCCACCAGAGGAATCTGCTTGGAGATTATCTTTAATATACAGTATAACGGGAGGTGCCCCAACATGGTACGCTTTTTCTTGCGCTGAAACTCATGGCGCTCCATCGCTAGTTGCCTGAGAGTGGTCAAATTTTGATGACTGAATTTGTTACACATAGATTTGAACAACATACTTGAATAAGAAATGCATTCATGTGGTTCATGAACCTTTCGCGCTGCGTGTTACAAGCAGCAAACACTGTGAGACAATTTCGTGTATGTAACCTTACGATTTTGTGCTACGCTGGACAGTGTGCCTAACTTGGTACGCTTTTTTACATTTTGCTCTCTTCTTTTTTTTTTCTTTTTCCGACCGGCCTTCCCACCAACCTCTGCTGGAGAACGGAGCTGCTCAAAGGCTATTAACAGCTAATCGCTATCCTATCAAACTCCCCTTCCACGTATAGCGACTTCACTTGGCGGATAGGTGTGAATTACACCCTCCCGACCATGGAAGCCAAATTCCTGGTTTCCTGGATACCATACCCCAACCTCAAATATCGTGTCACCGCTATGATCCCACGTAAGTAATCATGCAAGGCAAGGTTTCCTAATTCTCCCTCTGTTTATAGAACCCCACATTAATACAATGAGTTCTTGTCTGTAAAAAAATCAAGCGACCAATGCGTGGTGGGAAGGCCGGACGAAAAAAAAAATATGAAAGGAAAAGGTCAAGATTTTTCCCACCAACCTCTGCTTGGAGAGTAGGAAACTGATCATGCTACTTTACCGGAGCTCCCATACTGCCCACTTGGCCCCTTTTATAAGAGATCTTTAGCATCTGTTTTGACCTGAGCCATTGCTAGCCAAAATGAACACAAAGCATCCTCCCATGCGCAAAAACAGATCTGCCAATATTCACATCGCTCTTGCAAAATGCTACCGCAGCATTTGCGCTACGAGGCTTTCACAACAGGGCACATACAATGAGACAAAAAGCAACTTCGTTTCGCTCAAGGACTTCCTCAAATAAATTGACTGCCGCGGAACTTTCCACAAATGACTGTACCGAATACTGAGCTGATTTGGTGTGCATTAATTATGTGTTAATTTTTTTCTGTGTGTGTCGCCACCTGCTGCAGATGGTACAAAACGCAAAGGGAACCGTAAACAAAAAGAAAACAGGACAAAACTTGAAATCCGCCGAAAAAATTCCATAACAGACATTGGAGTATCGGTAAATCTACCAACTACCCATGGCAAATGACCACCGACAGCGCCGACAGTCACTGTAGGGTGACGGATGTCTGGAAATGACGCCGAAATTTCACGGGGCTCTAGTAACAATTTATAAAGATAAACCATTGAATTAATCTAGTTTGTTTTTTTACGAAAGATATATCTTTATTAATACAATTTAAGAAAAATATAATGAACACGATTATTCCATCTTGTTGCGTTTTTGTGCGGTTAACCTGTGGGCTTGCGAAAAATGCGATACAGATATACCCTGAGTACTGTATCAGCCATGTTAGTTTACTGGCGCTCCCATACTCACCCATGGTGAGGGGAGATTATGGGGAACCCAGTAAATTAACCAGGGGCTGTGTGCCTCACTGTTCCCAGGGCTCTAGGGACAACATATCCCCTGAGTTAAACCCTGATAAACACGATAGACTATAAACATTATTGAGATCGGACAGGGGTGCTGGTGTCCAGGCTAGCTTATATTCAGGCTAGTACAGATGGGTTCAAATGATAATGTTTTTACCTTGAAGATACCTTGACTTTTAACTCTACTCTAGACAAAGCGAGTCGTCATGACAGGTACCCACGCCCAACAAGCGTTTCTAGATTGTGTGCCACTAGTTTAGTTTTCACCCCATTTGTGAGTGCTTAAGTCGCTGGATCGCGATCGCCCATTGCGACCGTAGGGTATGGGAGGGGGGCTATGGGCTTTTTTGATCGTCAACATTTGAAATTGTAGTTCCATGATAAGATAAATTTTAGATAGAAATTTAGCCGTAAAGATTTCATTGTCCCTTGGTCAACTAGGAATCTATTAAGTCTTTTAAAATCCGTTATTGCATGGAAGGTAAAGGGAATGCTAACCTTAGCGTGGACCGAATTTCGAATTTTTTCCTCGAATTCTACGAACCCCGCACTCCCATATGAAGGCCTGGTGGACGCCCCTTTTCATTTGTCAATCGCGAGACAACTCTAAAAGGGAGGCTCTTCGAGTTCTGTCAGGCTTGTAATGCGCCGTCCTTTTCCCGTCCGTATTGGTATGATATTGAAGGCATTATTATATATACATTATGTATAGGAGCAATAGCGCCGAGAAAATAAGGACAATTCTATAAAAAACACTAAGAAAGGACTTATATCTGAGTGTGTAGCAAAATTATATTTCCGACACATGTCGCTTGCTGGGAAAAGTTTACCTTGTTCAAAGTTGAATGTTCACGATAGATGGAGAAATATTTAGAAATTTTGTTTTTAGAAATTTAAAACTACTAAACAGTTTGGAAACCCTGAAATACACATAGCAAACATTTGGAATTTATGGAACGCAACGAAATTATTGCAGAGTAAACCAGACTGTGACATCTGTTTAGACTTAGTTTTGACACTTTTACCCTGCTGAATTGACAGTGAAAAGTCACGATGTGTGTGTGCCTTTAACAACGATGTAGCAACAGATAACGTATTCAGCCAAGGGTAGAACCGTGCACAGTACAATATGAACCACAAAACAAAAATAAACTAACCTGGAATGATGCCTGAAAGGAAATGTAGCCCAGTCTTCTCCCGGATCTCTGGTGGGAAGTTGAAAATCTTCAACGTCAGCGGCCAGACAGAATGGGAGATGCCCAGATGCTGGAAGGGTTCCCCGCCATCAGTAGAGTACCCCAATGAAATACACCTAGGTTCACCCTGGATCAACAAACAACTGTTTTACTGCCAGGTACAAGTACTTTACAATGAAGATACAAATATTGATACGATGTGTATATTTTCACTGCGCTGGCTTTCATCCGGTCAGTGATTGTGGGAACACAGGTGAACACACATAAAGAACCAAGGTAAAATCTCTCACAGAGAAAAAAGATAATCAAAAGAAAATATATTATTTAGGACCCTGTCAGTATGATCAGCTATCAATTTGGGTGCGCAGGAGTCGGGAAGGGCTTGCAAACTACGTCCAAGAGAAATGTTAGATCACTCAAGCTAAGTCTTTCACTCCCACTAGACGGCGATCGCGTTGCGCTCTCACTGCGACCAAAATAGGACAAGTGTAACCTTCGCTTTCACACTGGGTATATCATACAAAACATGAAAGTGTAACTGAGAAGACAACAAAACACACAAAGTGTAAAATATATCTCTTTATTTTCATTAGAATTCGTTTAGCGGTCTGTCAAATTTTAGGTCGCAGAGAGAGCGCGGCTATAGCGCCGTCCAAGTGGAAAAGGGGTATTGGTGATTTCCCCACCTGTCTGTCTTCGTTATCCACCAGTCAAAACTAACATGAATGCTGATTGGAGCCCCAAAACCTATATCTACTTGTTTGTTTATCACTAAAAACTATCTTCCAACCCGACGGTGTCATGACCAACAAAAGCAACGAAACAAATTTTCAATTATTGTACAAAACAAGTCATTCGGGGGAGGCAAAACCTACAAGCTTACTAAGTATAAAAATAGTAGTCGTATTGAGCTATTCAACTAACAAAACAAACCCACAAACGCTATCGAAGACAAATCCTCATCGACGGTAACCTATTCCCGGACCCAGGAGCAGTTTAATCTCCAAGCAGATGTGAGCAACGTACTAGTATACTAGCAAAGTCTGTCCAGTTTCCGGTCCCGCGGAGCTTGGGTGCACCACAGGACCGGGAAGAAACGTAACGATTTTGCGTTTCTAGAATCTGCTTGGAGATAAGAGGCAGATAGCCACATCCCCAGTGACACTAACAGGCTACATCGTTTGATGTCGACGAGCCACCTCCCCAGTGACACATCGACGGATGTAGCCTGGACACATATGGACTTGCTCACCATGAGCCAAAGGAATAACAGTGGCAGGGCAAGGGAGAGTAATTTGATGCAGAGGCATGCATTCCAAAAGAAACACATTTGCACTGTTTCTCTTTTATAGACTTGGGACCGTGCTGCTTAATTTGTGTCCGCCTAATCCTGACTTCCTTTAAAACCGAGCCTGGAAAAATAAAGTTTATGCTCTCTCTCGTGTTTCAACTTCGATGATCGTAACCAGAAGTATCAACTACTTTAAACGATTCTCATTGAAAAAATAATGAATTGTAGTCAAAATAGATTTGCTATCATTATACAAAAAACTCAACAACAATCAGCCAACTTACCTTGAAAAAGCCGTTTACGTCGTACAGTTTTTTCCATTGTGGCGTCTCCTGAATGTCCCGAATGTGAGTTGGCGATTCCTCTTGTATTGTCGCGCCGTGCGCTTGTAGTAGGCGTGCGATCTCAGGCACGCCATACAAGTTCCTCAATGTGTCCAGGAGCGGAAAATGATGATATTCCTTTTTGGGCTTCCCTCTTGCGTCGTACCTACTTTCTTTACACTCTGGACATTTGTCAGCATTTTCGTAGTCGTCGTGGTAGACAATACAATCGTTGATGCACGCGTGATAACTGTTAGACGTCGGGAGCATGTCATTAATCTTACAAGTTGCTTCCTCGTACGATCCAGGAACGTTATTTGGTATACCATAATCGTCCAGCACCTGCTTGAAGAGTGACAGGATTTCTGAGATACATTTTTGGGACACACCCGGATTGTCTGCCTTTAGCTTTAGAACATCAGTAGTAAATCTAATCTCAGTCCACTTGTTAGAGGAGCCGTTGTTGATCAGGATCAAAGGTGCGTTCCTACCGTCCGCCTCGTCCTCTAGAAAAAGCGATATTGTTGGCTTGTACCCTGCTGACTGACGTGCCACAATTTCTTCTATGTCTGTCTTTACGTGGCGACGACGGGCTGATTCACTGATAGGTGGAGCAGTACCCTCGCATTTTGTGCAATAGCACGGAGCTTTAGAAGAACTCTCCGCCATTATTTGCCGCTAACCACAGTGATCACAAACAGATACATCGTAGCACAACCCCAGGGACCCATGTAGTCCGGCAACTGCTGCCACACAGGACCGGCGCGATCCCCTTATGATAGCTGCAGGCCCAGAGTCAAAGCACATCTGCAACGAATAACTGTATGCGCATGCGGCATAGACTTCCCGCGATTTTCAAGATACACGCATTGTCTGTGAGTGGGTGCCAGGGACGGACGCGCCATCATGGACTGCTCACAGGACATGTTCCAAGGATCTTTCATGGACTTTCTATCGTCGCCTTATACAAACGTCAATCGACCACCCTTGACCAGCACTCCTGTGCACAGCGTTGGCAGCACCTCTCATGATATGAGCTACGGTGAGCCGAGCGGCGGCCCGAGGCAAGGTTACTCCCGAGTGCCATCCACCTTCGGCTTTGGTAGACCATCTACAATGGACCTGAGCTACGGTGAACCGAGCGGCGGCCCGAGGCAAGGTTACTCCAGCGTGCCATCCACCTTTGGCTTTGGTAGACCATCTACAATGGACCTGAGCTACGGTGAGCCGAGCGGCGGCCCGAGGCAAGGTTACTCCAGCGTGCCATCCACCTTTGGCTTTGGTAGACCATCTACAATGGACCTGAGCTACGGTGAGCCGAGCGGCGGCCCGAGGCAAGGTTACTCCAGCGTGCCATCCACCTTTGGCTTTGGTAGACCATCTACAATGGACCTGAGCTACGGTGAGCCGAGCGGCGGCCCGAGGCAGGGTTACTCCAGCGTGCCATCCACCTTTGGCTTTGGTAGACCATCTACAATGGACCTGAGCTACGGTGAGCCGAGCGGCGGCCCGAGGCAAGGATTGTCAAGCGCACCTGTACCCGCCCCTGCACAAGGTAATGACAGTCTCCCCAAGATTTCATTTAACTGAATTTACGTAGATTTACCTAAAACCGCAGAGACAGTGACAATGAAAGTTTAAACTTGAACATCTGTGCTTGCGCCCCACATTTTTTCCTGCTCTGGTCCTGCTATTGAACAATACATATTAATGACAAGGAGTTCAACCTATTGTAATATCACAACTGCATTACATTGTCAGGATCCACCTAATGGTGTTCGCTGTTCTCTTTATTAAGGTCCCTTCAACCCACACCGTACCCCACTGGACGTCTGGATGAAGGTACCTGCCAACAACAACAAGTTAAACGTAAGTCTTTTCATTCAAATTAGACCTTGATTCTAGGTTACAAATCTGCCAGAATTCATCATGCCCAAGACGTTGATGTGAAATATACATTATTTACTCATGTCATTTGTAAGGTGATTCTTCACTTTTTGATTCTTTGCGTAGCCCATTCTGCGTAAACAGTTCGACATGTCTCCCTGCCTGTAAGACTGGCTGGAACCGGTTGTAGATATCGCGCAAAAATAATGAATTGCGGCATTGAAAACATAAGCCTTGGGACAGACAGACAGACAGCTTTCTAGTTTCTCTGGGAAAATGTGAAGTGTAACATATAACGTCATTAGTCCGGCGCAGCAAAAAGAAAATAAATGACCATGAATATTTGTATTTCTTGGTGTTTTGTTGTGTTTTTGACTTGTTACTTGCTTTTGTTGTTGTTGTTGTTGTTGTTGTTGTTCTCGTTTAACGTCTATTATTTCGCTAGACGTGGCCTCTTGGTGCGGAGTAACACATGGTTTGTATTTGAGTCAATAGTCAGGAGCATCATGCTGGGATTTAGGTTGTAAATCAGCGCTGCATGCAGCCCTGCATTCTCACATTCAGGACAGATAAGATCTCTAAGTAGGTGGTCATGTAGGTTCATAAATCACCACTCTGATGTACCCGCTGTGTACTAGGACTAGGTCTGGTATGAGTTTGTGCTCTGACAGAAATTATAAGGATAGAAGAAGACTACCACGCACGCTGAGAAACGTGTCCAATGTGTCCTGGTTTATTGTCTCGATTAGGCCAAGTACGAGTTGCAATTCTCCGTAAAAATTGTAAATATTTCCAAAGCAATGCACAATTTCCCTTCAAAACATTTAGTTTCATAATCACAGTCCTTTGCCTTGTGATTCCAATGCACACAAATTAAGATTTTTGAGAATCTCTCAGCAAAGCCGCCAAAGAACGAACATTACGAAGGGAAACACTAACGTGACGACTCGGAAAGAAAATCTGCAATACGTAAAGCGGACGTTTATAATCAATGTGTAGTACAATTTTTTTTATCTGGACAAGCAGACGATGGGCTAGTTTCAATGTCCCGGTGATAGTGACCTACTGTAACACACTACTCTCTCTCACTCATCCTCGCCGCATATCAGTCTTAGCTGAAACCTACACTCCGCTCTAGAGTCAGGAAAGGCACATAAAAGAGAGACGAACAAACAGCGGAGTCCATAAACGACAGGAAGAGCATGCCCCCTAGTTCTCTGATGAATTTCCATGAAACGAAAACAAGAGTTCATGATGTTGACTGTGTGTGAACAACAAAAACCGTGGCACTTAAAAGTAAAGTAGACTTGATCTCTGCAAACTTTCTCTCATTGATTAAATATGGATTTTTTTCCATCCAATTTTTGAAGTGAAAATAGGACTTGAGGTTGGCCATTTTTGCATAATCAAACAGCGTTTAAACGACCTCACTTTTGTCGGATTTAGAGACCTTGAGATGCCTAGGAAATTCGATGGGGTGATCATGGGAAAGCCCTTGTGATGACGTCAAGTGAAGCTGCCTTTCATATGTTGTTCTGTTTTTTTTTGGGTCAAATAGCGTGAAGGAAATAGCGTCAGGTTTATCTGAACATAAGAAGTTTGAAGTTGTTAAAATTGGACTGCTAAAGTGATGAACAATCAACAATGAACATGGCTATATGTCCCCATTGGAGAAGTTGTGGCTTTGAAGAATTGATAATTTGATTCCCGAATAGGACGCGAACCGACAGTACACTCTTTGTTATTTACAGTTACTCTGTCGTGAAGTCTGGAAGAAGGTGTCGGGTGGCAAGCAAGTTTCGGGGAAGAGGGACAAGGACGACAAAAAGACTATCCCTCACGTCGCCCGATTAATCCTGAAGGAACTGCCTTCAGTCGAGGACACCGAAAAGGCCAGGGATGTCCTCGAAAAAAGGATAACAAGAAATGGACAGAGGCGTCGCTACCGCGAAGCCCTAAAAGCCCTAAAAGCCGCAGAAGCACGGTATGTGTTAAAACATTAAGGTGGGGTCACACGTGCGCATATACTAGTATTCAGGTCCATACGAGGTCCGTATGGAAGACTTAGCCACTGTTGAATATATGCGTACGCGTGAAACCAACTTTACACTGAGTTGAGTGGAAAGCATGGATAACCATTTCCTGTCGGATCACAGAAGCGTTTTTGAACCATCCCTTATCACCTCTAAATCTAATCTTCATCGTGGATATCCCCACACCCACCCTGATGACCAGACTGATTGATAGCTTAGTTAGATTTGACGATCTATTGCAATGATGTTCAACTTGAACATAGACATATTTTAATATTGCTAGCTTGTAAGTACTGTACTTATATCGTGTCGTTCAACTATGTACTTAGACTAATTCCTTACTTTTACTATTCAGTGCTGTATAGAACTAAGCCCATGGGTACTTTATGGTGTAAGCGTCATATTTTTCTTCTTGGCTCATCACTTAAACTGAAAGCTTTACTAAATGTATTTCCAATGTTCACTTAGACTGTAACTGTGCTACTCATTCTTTGCTTAGGTCGTTGTTTTCGCCACAATACTGACAATGCTTAACCTAATTTGTGACATAAAGTCACTGTGACTTAAAGTGACCTCAGAGTTGAGTTGTAAGTCAGGATGCGCCAAACATCCACTGGACAGAGCCTTGGTTTAAGTTTTAACAGACCAGCCAGATTTTGGCTTGACGAATTGGCAACCAGGGTAAAACGTGTCGCCCGCTCGTCCGTGATTGTGTCGCAATTGTGACCCCATGTGATATTTATGTGTGCTATCTGTGAGTAAACAGGAAATGGAGTTCTCTTCGACACGCGCCTACCGGCAGTTTACACCACACCGAGTTTGCACCATCATGCGAAACGGTCAAAGTGTTTTTGATACAGCCAAGCCTGGCTGCAAGAAAGAAAATACTAGTAGTAGTACCGGAAATATTTGTTTCTATGAACAGTTTATAAAACAACAACACGTTCGTTCTATTACAGCAAACAACAGGAAGAGTCCAGGTCTGAAAGCGTCGACGGCGAAAGTGCCGAAGAAGGCGACGACATGTAAGTACGATTTGCATTGTAGCCACATCTTTGCTGTTGTTAGTACATATGATGAAAATATTTTTTTCAAGAAAATTGAATCCAGTCCTTGCGTGGCTGGGCAATACAGATAGAATTTGACATTCTCTATCCATCTATCTATCTATCTACCTATCTATTTTTATATCCATCTCTTTCTACCTATATTACTAACCATCAATCTATCTATCTATCTAACTATCGGTATATTTTTGATTGTACCAAATAGTAGATGATATGAAAAGCTCACTGATATGGGCTTACCAGAGCAGGATCACGGGTCGGGTGCGTACTAGACTCTAGTGTGTAGTTTTTTCCAAGTTAACCACCAGTACTTCTTTTTATTAGGGTCATCGATGACAACGCGGCTGAGCTCGGCGCGGGTAGTGTGATTGGTTCTATGTAAGTACCTATTTTGAAATACTAGTTGCACAGTTGGGTCCTTACTATGTAAGTACCTATTTTGAAATACTAGTTGCACAGTTGGGTCCTTCCGCGCCAAACACCCCCCCCCCCACACACACACACTTTCTCCCTGATGGAGGTAAATGGGGTTATCTTGCAACTGTGTAAATGTAGATGTAGTTTTCAAACACACTCGGTAAAATGATACACACACAAGGAAATGAAAAGTACCGTCATCTTACTGCCTACTGCTTTTGTGCAGTTTTCTGAAAGCTACGAGGTTATCATTGCATAGCGTTTTGTAACAAATTGTTCAGTCTGAAACAAAGGCAACATGAGCACATACTTAACTATTAGGACATAACTGAGTACATTTTTTATGTACTTTATGATTCTTCGGAAATCCGTGACAACACAGAAAACGTACGCGTACGCGGCCGATATCACGTCAAAAACGGTGCTTAACCTCTGCAAAGAGTACGTTGCAACTCGACATATTTACTAGAGTAACTGGTCAAATTGATCAAAACGATACATACATTTAAATCACCGATTATGATTGTTATGTTGTTTACTTTGCGTTACAGGTCAATGGTGGAGATACTGGATGGTGGCAGGTGCATCGCTACTGCCATGCGGACAATGCAGTTGTAGGTAC
>NC_049993.1:3344407-3362774 GCF_000003815.2 Branchiostoma floridae | reverse complement strand
AAAATATAGAAAATTATATTTGTCAGATCAAGAGTGCGACACTGCCTTTCCGTACAGGAAAAAATGATAATGATTTATCACTAAACAGTATGACTGTCGTTCGATTTTTTTTACTTATGTGCATTGCACCGCAGCAACAAACTAACTCTTCGGAACCCTGCTGTGTTCGTACGTTTATGCAGTTTTGCCAGGAGGCCTGAAGAGGGACGACCTGATCGTGGCCGTCCTGGTTGAAAAGATTTCGAAAGATGAGTTTGACCTGCCACACTCCTACATGGGGAAAACCAAGTGGAGTCAGCTCAAGGTGGAGTAACACATTCCTAACCATTGTGAAAACTTCAGCTCGACCTCGTTACACGTGTACAGCTTGTGTAGTAATGATAACCGTTGTCCCGCTAAACCCAGCATGATTTATTTTCCCGAGTACCTTCATAATTTGATTTAGTTTTCGAGGCCAGTAGCTCACAGTTACACAGCACAATGTGACCAAATGTAAGCTTTAGAAGTGTTGCAGAGGTTCTGGAAACTATATAGGTAGGACAGGGGTAAAAAAAAACATCCGGCCAAACTCAACTGTACTGTGTCTGTTGCACATAAACTATAGCTCTTACTGGTAATGAACGGGAAGAAGTTAGACGTATATTCCAAAATCCTTATATTCCGAAATATCTAGTAGTAATGTGTAAATGTTCCGACACGCTAGCAACTTCATGCCAACAAAAAAATTATAGCAACAACATTTTTTTTCTACAGAAGACCAGTATCTTTGTCTGGCCAAAGACGGGCACTAGGCCATCAAGGGACCCGGGGCCTCTCAGCAACGGCAGAAGGAACCCCCCGACAGAGGAGGATGCTGTTGGGGGCGCCCCGACAGAGGAGGATGCTGTTGGGGACGCCCCGACAGAGGAGGATGCTGTTGGGACGCCCCGACAGAGGAGATGCTGTTGGGACGCCCCGACAGAGGAGGATGCTGTTGGGGACGCCCCGACAGAGGAGGATGCTGTTGGGGACGCCCCGACAGAGGAGGATGCTGTTGGGGACGCCCCGACAGAGGATGCTGCTGTTGGGGACGCCCCGACAGAGGAGGATGCTGTTGGGGACGCCCCGACAGAGGATGCTGCTGTTGGGGACGCCCCGACAGAGGAGGATGCTGTTGGGGACGCCCCGACAGAGGAGGATGCTGTTGGGGACGCCCCGACAGAGGAGGATGCTGTTGGGGACGCCCCGTCAGAGGAGGATGCTGTTGGGGACCCCCCGACAGAGGAAAATCCGCCGAGTGACACGGAGATGGCTGACATCGAAGTAGGCCACATGGTTTGTGTGGCCTACGAGGAAGGATGGTACGTTGGCGAGGTGATGGCAATCGCTGACGACAGTTTTAAAATCAAATTCATGCGGGAATGCCGTCCAAATTTCTTTAAGTGGGACGTGTCTAGTCCGATGTCTATCGACAAAACATTTGTTTTTGCCCTTGCAGATGAGATGCCAACAACAATACGCGGGAGACTGTACACACTGAGCAACTATGACAGCATTTGCATAATGTACCATGCATTCTGTGAAAAACATTTTGTTTAGTGATGTTGCCATAAACATTTCATCAACCCGCGGAACATATTTGCATAATTGGAGATTAATTCAAACATTTCATCAACCCGCAGAACATATTTGCATAATTGGAGATTAATTCAAACATTTCATCAACCCGCAGAACATATTTGCATAATTGGAGATTAATTCAAACATTTCATCAACCCGCAGAACATATTTGCATAATTGGAGATTAATATAAATATTTCATTAACCCGCAGGACATATTTGCATAATAGAGATTAATTGAAACATTTCAGCAACCCGCAAAACATATTTGCATAATTTGATATTAATACAAACATTGAGTTTAGCGGTAGTATTTATATACTTCATTAACCTTCAAAACATATTTGCATAGTTTTGAGATTAAATAAAAATATTTCTGTAATCTGTAGAACACATTTGCATACTAGTAGTTTTGGGCATTTGACTGCTGGGTTTAATGCCACTCGTTTTATCGTTGTCAGCGATTGCCTCCATAATGTTGCCAATGTACCAACCAGCCTTGACCTTACAGCTTTTCTACATGAAAGGTCATGCCATCTGCGTGCTATACAAAACGATGTCATACGGTACTGTAGTCTCAATCTGCATGGTACTCGTTATATGAACAGTCTACAATCTAGACTCTATAGACCTAGACAGAAATGTTATCTCTCTCCTTCTCTTTCTCTCTCTCTCTCCCTATATATATATATATATATATATATATATATATATATATATATATTAAACTTCTAGGAGTCTCTTGTACCCCTCTACAGACAATGTAATCTTAAACCCCCTTCTTTGATTCCCGCTGTCAGACAGCCCTTTGCGCCGGGAGAGCCCTGGGACGTCTGTGAGAAGCGATGCACGTGCTAGATGTGTTACTTCGTCATGTAGGGTTAGTAGGGGGAACAAGTTGTTTTTTGCACACTGATTTTAAACATGTTGTGACAATTAAAATGCCAAGATTATAATTCGCTGTTACCTGTACATGTCTACATTGTAATTTAATATATCGAAGTCTTTTGTGCGCTTATAGCTAGCTACCTACCTACCTAGTCCTTTGAACTACATGTCGTTAGGGGTGGATGTAGACATTTTTCTAATATTTGAACTTTTGTTTTAGTCTTTAGTCTTTACTTTGAAAGAGATGTTTACCCTTCTAACTTTCAGTGAACTGTTTCAGGAATACTCCCTACAAACACTGAGAAAAACATCGTTTTTTACCTACTAGTATCAATTTGGCCTCCATCACGGCCATACACGGCCGCTGGTGTTTACTATGGTGACCGATCTACTAGAAGTGTTCTGAAAGCGAAGTAAATGTTTCGTCATACGTATACCATCGCTTAGAAGTTCTTTTCCAGCGGGCGCTGACAGCCATTTTCGTCATAAGAATCTTCCACGCACAAGAATCTTCCACGCACAAGAACGTGGTCGCGGTGTGTTGAGAATCGCATTTCAGCGCTACTATCAATTTAGGTATTTAAAACAGCTGGATCATGTCTGGATTTAGTAGCACTATAAAGGAGGGAAGAGAATGAACATGGTGTTTTATTATGTTTGAAAATGCATTTTGTAAGTTTATTTTTAAATTTGAATAGCCCGAAAAAAATCGAATTGTCTCAATGTCTGGTCCATCTGAACGTCGCGAACACAGGCTTCATATACATGTATAACACCTGTTTTCAGTAATTCATGTTTTGAGATTATTTAATGCCTGAAATATCAATCCAAGAACTGTACAGTCAAGTGAATATTTTTTCGTTACTATCTTCTTTGCATTGTGTGCCAATTGACTCTTGTACTGTGAGAATGGGTCTAGGTGCTAATCAATGTCCAAGAGTCAAGATACCTTTTTGTATACCTTTTGACAGAATGACAACATATATTGTATAAAACATGATAAGTATATGTTGAATACATGTAGATAGTCTTAGTGACTGAATGCCTGTTTCTATGTGAATAAACAAAGGTTTTGTGAACTAAGTTTGAAGCTAAGCAGCCTTTTTGTAATCAGGATACAACAGTACAAAAGTCACATTTCCATTCATACTTTGTGCATGTAGTGCTGGTTTAGAGTCAAAATGATGCACTGTACTAGACTGTCAAAGGAAACACCACACTGTGAAAGATCGTTTCATAACCACAGAGACTGCTGCATGTGCATGTACGGTCAGCAGCAGCGCTAGGCGTTCTCCTCTTGTCCGTTGCGGGGCCATGTTGGCCAACTCTAGGCATGGTCCATAAAACCCGTCGAGAGATTATAAACCCGCAAAATGACACCGTCTATAAACAGCATCATGGAAAAAGACGCAAACTCTGGCCAACTGGGAGTAACCGGAACTGCGTCGTATTTACAAACGTCGCAATTTGGTCCATACCCATGTTGGCCGATTCCCTTCGCATGCGCAAGACCAGATGTGTGCCGCTGCCAATCACCACATAGCAACGCAACGCAATCCATAACAACAAAAAGAAAGGTGGACGAGTGCATATATTATCTAACGTTATATATAGAAATACCGGTCCCTCGGCGGGTACATCCAGCTGGATGTTGCAACATGCGCGATAGTAGGTGTGAAGTGTGCATTGAACAGCGTGGGGCGTGAGGGTGAAAACAGACGGTGACATTTTACACACCCATTAAAACCCGTGTGGGCCTGGAAATGGGCATTTGTCGCAGTTTCCCAAGAAATTGTCGCTTTTCCACGTCCGTCATTCAAAGAATTGCAATCTAGACGGCGACAATCTTGCAATTGTGACCAGGCCTTAATTGTTGCCCCAGATTGTCAATGTCCGTTTTAACTGCAAATGTCCGAAATTGCCCATTTGTAACTTTTCCGCGTTCGTAGTTACATAACTTCTGGATGTGTATCACGTCTCGGTGGGTCAAATCAGATTGTTTTAAGACAACCGCATCTGCTGTTCTTCGTTATCTTTGACCCGTTTCACCACATGGCCACATGTTCAGGGGCGGCCACGATCTCATGCGCGGAAGGTTCGTACGCCGAAAGATCGTTTCATAACCACAGAGAATGCTGCATGTACGGTCAGCAGTAGCGCTAGACGTTCTCCTCTTGTCCGTGGCGGGGCCATGTCGGGAGATTATAAACCGGCAAAATGACACGCTTTCCCGATCCCCCATGGCGCTCGCATAAACGTCCATAAACAGCTTCACGGAAAAAGACGCAAACTCTGGCCAACTGGGAGTGACCAGAACTGCGTCGTATTTACAAACGTCGCAATTTGGTCCATAGCCATGTTGGCCGATTCCCTTCGCATGCGCCTTGTCGGCCACACTCACAGTGCCAACCCTACGGTTCCATAAAAGCCTTCGGAAGAATTTAACCGGCAGAAAAAGCGATTTGCCCCCCTGACGCTCGCACGTGCCTTGTCGGCTACGCTTACAGCGCCAACTGTAGGCGCGGTCCATAAAACCCTTCGGGAGTTTATAGACCGGCAAAATGACACGCTTTCCCGATCCCCCATGGCGCTCGCACGCGCGGCCAGGCTTGCCAAGTAGAGTGCCAACTGTAGTCCATAAAAAGCTGCACGAAAAAGACGCAAAATCCAGCCATCAGGGATTAACCAGAACCGCGTCTTATGGACAAATGTCGCAATTTAGGTCCATAAACAGCTGCTCAGAAAGACGCAAATTCAGGCCAACTGGGATTAACCAGAACTGCGTCTTATGGACAAATGTCGCATTTTACGTCCATAAACAGCTGCTCAGAAAGACGCAAAATCTGGTCAACTGGGAGTACCAGAACTGCGTCTTATGGACAAATGACGCACTTTTAAAGCTGCTCAGAAAAAGACGCAACAGAGCTGCGTCTTATGAACAAATGACGCAAATCCCTAATCCAACGCTTCTATAAGACGCAAGAATGGTCGAATGACGCATTTCTGGGCTAGCAGTGATCGATGTACCTACACGGTCCTTGGAAGTGGTGAGCTCCTCCGTCAAACGGATAGTAGTGAGGATCGCCCCATGCCCTGAAGACAGCCATACCTATCAAAGGAAAAAAAAATCATTATACTTTATTTAAAAGCTTTATCTTCAAAATATTTATTATGTTTCTAACATGTACTTGTAAAGTGGTGCTGCTACCCGATTTTAAGGAATGGCACGGATATGGATAAAATTGTGTTTTTCAGGTTAAAGTTAAGAATACAAACGGTGTCACCTTTAACGTTTTGTTTCCAATAGGCAACGTTTTTTAAATGCTCAAATCTGTACGGAGCAAACCTTAGAAATAGTTTAAAAAAGAACTTTAGATTAACCTAAAACAGAAAATTTAAAATCGCTTTTATTGCTCATTTCGTGTAAAATGATTGGAATTTCGATCTCATTTAAACCACTCTTATTCAGGTATTTATTCTTTGTGAAAGAAAAGGTCACATTCGTTTATGAGCTATTAAACCAGGCGTTAGAAAAAATCGACAATATTGTAAAGCTTACGTACGCGGTAATATTGGAGGCATCCATATATTTTACTTTGCTGAAACACGGAGAGAACTCGATGTTGCTTTTTTAATGGTTTATTTTGGAAGATGTAACGTATACACTATACAGTGTAGGTACGGGTAAACGCAAAGGGCGAGGCTTCGGCAACCTGATACCCTCCTTTAAAGTAGAGGATTGCCTCTAGCATCCACTTCTCTGAAGATAAAAGAATATTGTGCTCACCAGCACATGTGATGACATTTCCCTCGTCGCAAATACAATTCTGTCCGTCTTCTCTCCAGCGTTCTCCAAGCTAAATGACATTGGCACATTGAAACATACGTGTAATATACACATAGAATTTCATGTATCACTGTAAAATATGACACTATGGGTGCTGATGACGTATTTAGGCCGACTAGTAATTAAAAAGGTATACATCTTACTCATTTGGTAATACTTAGGCTATGCTCTGAATTGAAGCATACTAACCATATAGTAACGCCCTTCATCGTCGGTGCAGCCACACTGCTCTTCAGGAACACACTCTTGTCCACTAAGGAGGAAGCCAGGGTTACATTTACAGCCTTCTCCACAGCCGAGTAGGCATTGCTCTTCTGAGTTGGGGTTAACGCACGTCGCAGGACAGGAGCTAGCGCATGTAGAGAACACGCTGTTCGGTGGGCAGACTTCGGCTGTTAAGAACAAGAATAAATTTGGTTTAGAGAATGATTTAAGAATGTAAGATACAATGCATCACAAACAGGTGCTAAACTTGCCATCTGTTGTTATACGACGTGCTAATCTTCGTTTCTTTGAGAATCAGAATCGAGAAAAAAATCACTGTTGGTGCACCCAAGCAATGTATTAGAATATTCATTGAAAATATGTCCTCACAAGATGACAAGTAAGACCGATAGGACAAGACATTTGCATTCAATTTGAAAAGGAACTGAAAAAGTGGAAAGCAACAGACAAGAACGGTGCGTTAAAAGTGTAGTAGGAAGGCAGACAAAGTAAAAAACAGAAATATGTTGTAAATTTGTGTACTGCTTAGAACAATGTCCAAACATTCAACAATGTCACAGACAACTTACGACATCGCTCTTCTGTCCGCCAAGAAAACGGCACCACACCGGCTGTCTGGCAGGCTTCGACGTACGCCTCCAGATTCTGACAAAGTCCTATGGTGTTTCCGTTCCATGCACACATGTCAAACACGCAGCTGGTGAAGAAAGGTTCAGGATCCACGGTGCCAATACAGACACCAAACGGGCCAACAGGATTTTTAAGGAGCCCACAATTATCAGCCGACTCGGCAGCTGCTTGGACGGCGTCGTTACAAGGGGGAGGTGGGGGTGGTTGCTGACCTCCTGGACAACTGACGGAAACAAATGTATAATGAATAGAAAATTGCATTTTAAAAAACATGTTTCTACGATATAATAGCAGACCTAGAGTTCACCTCGCAAGAGGTTTTGCAAATTTTTGGGCGCTGCCATAATCGTTTGTTTAATCAGTCTGTCAAGTCATATTAGCTCATTAATTACTATCAAGAGAACGTACGTCGCAGAGTCGGTGAGCCAACTGTTTCCGAAGGTGTTCCAGTCTCCAACAATGGTTCCGTCTGGTGTCATGTAGTCGTCACTCGTGTCTCCGTTATAGTTTCCACACAGACCACACATCCGTCCCCAGTAGTCGGCCGGAACCACCACCTTCAATGGGTTGGAAGAAGTTAATTTTATATTTCATTTAAGTTTTTTTTTTTACTTTTTTTTAGGTAAAATAGGCTAGTAGCAATTGAATCTACAATGACAACGTCTGGATGTTTAGTAAATGTTACATATACGGTTGCACTGCGTTATTTGCTACCTTCGATTCTGATGGTAATACATCATTCTGTATATCAAGTTATAACATTATTTAGTTTAGGTTACCTTGACTTCGTGAGAACCATCGTAGACGACTTCTACGCTGAAGTTTGACAAGAGAACCCGGACAAACCGTCCGCTCAGACTGACTTCAACCGTACCACCTGCCAGGCTGAGGGGAAGAGTGTGTGGCACTCCACCGACCTTGTTCACGAAAGAATCATGCATGTCACTAAAGATGACTTACAACGTTTAAAGATTTAGCATCATCATCTGTATTATCATATCACGGATTCAACACAGGTGTAAAATTGATTAGGTGACAATTAAAATTTTGTCGGATCTCTGCAAAGCTCTCAGTGACACCAACAAGACGCTCGTCCGAAGCAAGCCCAACTTGTCAAAAGTCAGACGGAATAGCGTCCTGTTTTAATAAGAAACCCGAGCAAGTATGGCGCTCGGACAAGCTCTAGATGAGGTACAGACAACCCATTAAAGAGCTCTCCGAGCTCAACACTTGCCGCCGAGGCCGAAATTAAGCGCAGCTGCAAGTGTCTTGCAAACGCCGGCCGAGCTGCTAGAAATTGCTCCAGACCCTCATAATAGCAAAAAAAAAACTGCCCGTCACATTCTGGCCGAAAATGCCAACTTAGAGTTAACCGACAAGTCGGCCGAGCTAAATTCTTCGTTTGTAAAGGGGTCTTAGTGACATTTAGTGTACTTGTAGTATTTGGCATCGTTGTCATTGGTACAAATAATATCAAATCAATACATAATTTCATACCATCATAAAATATATTGTCGGAATATAATGTGTCAGATATTCTCAGAATGCATCTTACAACAATGTCTGTCAGTATTCATGACATTGATTTAATTAGCTGCAATTCAGGCCAGCTTGTAGTAACGACAATGGCGCAAGCTTTCACAAAGATGTATTTTTTGTGAAGTAAGGGTTGGTGCTGGTATGATAATTAGCTTATAATCGCAAATAATTGGTATTGTTACTCACAGTGACAATCCGTCCTTGCTGAATTCCTACCACGAAGCCGTGTGCCTCCACGTATACTTCACGCACGACAGAAATACCCGCACCCGGCCAGATCGGTACGTTCTGTGCCGCCACGGTAAAGTCGCTGCTGTTGCCGCAGTCCTTAGCTAGGATGTACCTGCACGGTCCTTGGAAGTGGTGAGCTCCTCCGTCAAACGGGTAGTAGTGAGGATCACCCCATGCTCTGCAGACTGCCCTGCCTATTAAGGAATAATTTCTACTTTAAGAAACATCAAAACATAATTACATGTATAGCAATGCACCAGGCGGGATAGTTTTGAATTGAAATGAAATAAGTTTAAGATTTTAAAAAGCATCCGATCCTATGCGTCAAACTATGCATCGACGATGTTTGAGGGTTGTTATGTTGAAATCAATTCTTTGGTAAAATTATTGATTTGTGACAATAAATGATTTGAGGGTATCTATATTTCTATCGGAATATTGTGTTTCTAATCTATAAAGACTGGAAATATATCTACTCTCCTTAAACAACATAATTAGAAAACGTTCTCCTTTGACAATAATATTCTACATAGCAATGAGTTTTTTCTTTCGAAA
Source organism: Branchiostoma floridae (assembly GCF_000003815.2). Lineage (NCBI taxonomy): Eukaryota > Metazoa > Chordata > Leptocardii > Amphioxiformes > Branchiostomatidae > Branchiostoma > Branchiostoma floridae. The sequence goes on along the minus strand of NC_049993.1, from coordinate 3,353,260 downwards.
TCGGGCGAAAATTAAGTATGGTAATGGAATAGATCAATGAAAATTGGAAAGGAATGAATTCTGGCCATGTAGGTATAATTACTAGCACTTTTAAATGTATTTTGTAAGGTTTCAGGAACATGTAAATTAACTTGATGTATTATAAACAAGGTCTTAAAATATTTCCAGTAACAGAAGAACTCTATGATTGGAAAACTTGCCTGTTTCACAATGAACTCCATAATAGCCAGCTGGACAAGTGCAGGTATAGCCGTTGACTTGGTCCAAGCAATTTCCACCATTTTGACATGGAGCAGAGGCACATTCGTCTACGTCTGTGACGAGATACAGAACAGTCTGTCAACAACTCTTGCAATTATATTCGACATTCTAAAAGCATTTTTCTTAATAGTTACGGCATAACAAGACCTTAAAAGGCCACTCAACAGAACGACGCTTCTATCTCTTGCAGTGAAGTCAGAAACGCACAACTTTTGCACGAGGGGGTCATGAGTATCAGAAAGCCCCTGCTGCAAAAGTGGTGTGTTCCTGGCGTCGCTGCTAGCATGCTGGAGATAAGGATCATTCTGTGAGGAAGTTCGTCCGAAACTTTAGAGTGGTAAGTCCCTATAGTTTACGTACAGTGTTGGAGATAAAGCGTTAGCATTCTTCTAAAGTTCAAAACATGTTTTAATGTAGATAGCACAATTAACAAATCCAGGTGTAGAAGACATTAATGATTAAAAACTTACTCGTTTCACAGTCATCTCCATCATAACCAGCGGCACAAGTACAGGTGTAACCGTTCACTCTGTCTTCACAAATTCCCCCATTCTGACACGGATTGGAGCCACATTCGTCTATGTCTGAAACGATACAACAGAGGCGAGTTATTAAATATTATTAAATGTCAATTTCTTTACGAAAAACTTATATAAGGGATTCCGTTTATGCAGCTGTATTTGCTTCTCAATTTTTCGGTACACAATACTCATTTACGGTTAAAATAAACTATGTTTATTTATGTTTTGATCCAAGGAGTCGACCACACACGGACCCGCCAGGGTCAGCTAATTCGTTCCAGGCAGGCGCGTTAGTCCGGGGCCTCATTCCCGGACCGCCTTACACGCGTGCGGACGAGAAACCCCGCCCACCCACAACCGTAACAAGAACTCTGTAACAACCACCGTAAACAAATAACTATCAATGTATATACTGTACAACCACCAATGTATGTAACTCTTCTCCTGTGGAGAAAAAATTATCTGTCATTTTTATTGTTTACCATTGAAAAAATGATTATACCCCCAATCATGCGTCTCGCTCGTATGTATAGATTAAATTGATCAAGAAATTCTGAAACGTCATGCTTTTCCAATGGAATCTATGTCGAAAACTGAAAGTAACAGACCTGAAGTATACATGAAGTATTAACAACGTAAAAAAAGGTAATAAAAAAACTTGCCCATTTCACAATCATCTCCCTCATAGCCAGGAGCACAAGTACAGGTGTACCCGTTGACTTCGTCGGCGCAAGTCGCGCCATTTTGACACGGAGCAGATGCACATTCGTCTACATCTGTAACGATAGAAAAGAGGCTCGTTGAAAAAAAACACAAACTCGCCACCATTCTCAACATAAAGAAAGTCAATTACTCTGCACAAAAAGAGAGTGTACGTCATTTCAATAATGTAATCTGAATTTTCACGCACAAAATTATTCTTTACTTTTCTAAGAGGTTCTTCTGAAACGTCTTCCGTTTTCATAGGAATCAGCATTAAAAATGAAAACTATAAAAGTAACAGAACTTTGTTTTATCAACTCAAATGAAGATATTTACGTTGTATTAACATTGTCATTTTATATACTTGAAATTTCAAAGAAATTTTAAACTTCAGATAAAATCAATGTAGTAAATCTGAAGCTTTCTTTCAATCAAGGTAACGACGTAAACAGAAAACGGTACAAAATAAGATAGAAATAATAGCAAACTTGCCCATTTTACAATCATCTCCATCATAACCAGGAGCACATGTACAGGTGTAGCCGTTGACTTGGTCCGCGCAAGTTCCACCATTTTGACACGGATTAGAGGCACATTCGTCTATGTCTGCAACGATAGAAAATAAGCTCTTTAAAAAGATCTAGTCATGATCATTCAAGACATTGCAAGTCAAATGCACTGTGGTCTAGTGAAAGTGATTTCATTAAATTGTAACATGGTTTACTTCTGATTTTTTTCCATCACAAAATAATTATTTACTTTGTCCAAGACATTCTTCTGAAACTAAATTTCGTTTTCATAGGAATCACCATTAAAAATCAAAAGTAACAGAACAAGTGTTATCAACACAAATGAAGATATTTACGCCGTATCAAGATTTTCATCTATCTATACTATACTAATCTCAAAGGAATTTTAAACTTCAGACAAAATCTATCGATATAGTACATCTAAAGCTTTCTTTCAATCAAATTAACGACGTAAACAGAACACGATACACAATAAGATAGACATTATTGAAAACTTGCCCATTTCACAATCATCTCCATCATAACCAGGAGCACAGGTACAGGTATAACCGTTCACTCTGTCTTCGCAAGTTGCGCCATTTTGACACGGAGCAGAGGCACATTCGTCTGTATCTGCAACGACAATCAAATTGTTTTGTCAAATCCTTAGCCAGAATACCATTATTTTCAGCACAGATTTTACCGAAAAATGTGGCAGCTTAAGAAGGTATTATTCCCATCTATCGTTAACTTGTTAAAGAGAAACGGTCGGATACTTGGGGGAATCTTTTTTTATAATGTCGAATATCAGTAGTACATGGTATCAAGCTACTATTGCACTGCGGGAATGAAATTGTTATTTCAGCCAATTTATCAACACATTATTTTTCAAGGAAAAGTCTTGCCTGTTTGACAATGATCTCCTTCATAACCAGGAGCACAAGTACAGGTGTATCCGTTGACTTCGTCCGCACAAGTTCCGCCATTTTCACACGGATTTGAGGAACATTCATCTACGTCTGCACCGATAAAATGAGGTTCATTGTGTATTTTTTGCAACACCTTTGGAATTTAATTGTAGGAAAATGTAAAAATCTGATTATTGCTAAGGAATTTGTCCTGCTCCAGTAGGTTTTGACTGACATAAAAGAATTTGTTTTAAACTTAATAATGCCGTCTAGATTTTTAATTGTACAAGAGTAAATTAATAATTGGAAAACTTACCCGTTTCACAATCATCTCCATCATAACCAGGAGAACAAGTGCAGGTGTAGCCGTTCACCCTGTCTTCGCAAGTTCCGCCATTTTGACACGGGTTGGAGGCACATTCGTCTACGTCTGAAACGATAGAAAAGAGTCTCGTTAAACACTCTTGAAATGGCAATTCAACATGCGGAAAGTCTGTTGTTTCACCAAAATTCCAGTGTACCTAAGTTTACTCTTTTGAAATTTCCGGCACAAATATTTACTTGTGTAATCTATTTTTTTTTCAAAATGTCTTGTGTTTTCATAGGAATCTTCGTCAACAATGAAAAGTGTTATCACCGCAAAAAGGTGTTGTGACAAATGTTTTTTTTTTTACTTTAAATTTTAAAGACATTTTTTTTTACTTCAAACTAAACAATTAAAATAGAGAATTTAAGAATACCCCTTCTCTCGAAATAATGCCATTAATGAATTTCTATGTAAAATGGGTGAGTTATAATTGCAAAACTTGCCCGTTTCACAGTCATCTCCATCATAACCAGGAGCACAAGTACAGGTGTAGCCGTTGACGTCGTCCTCACAAGTTCCACCATTTAGACACGGATTGGAGGAACATTCGTCTATGTCTGCACCGATAGAAATGAGGCTCGTTATGTATTTTTTGCAACACCTTTGGAAGTTAATAGTAAGAAAATATAAAAATCTGATTATTGCAATGGAATCTGTTCCGCTCCTGAAGTTATTGACGAAATTTTGTTTATATATTATTACATAGAAATTTGTTTCAAACTTGATAATGCTGCTGACTTTTAAGTGTATGATAATACATTAACCCTATTCAGACGGGGGGGGGGGGCTTTTGAGGCCTGCGCTAACTTTTATGCCTTATAACGCCAGAACGGCTTACGCTAGAGCTACCAAATTTGGTGAGTTTTCTTAAAATATTGTTGGCAACAATGTTGCGAAATTTGACAAATTTTCCATTTTTTGTTGCCATGGCAACCGATTGTTGACAGGCAGTTTAGCCGAAAATCACTATTTTTGGTTCTAACAATGTATTTTTCACATTTGTTTGCTATATTACTGTGATTTTGTTCTTGTATGGACAATTCAACATGTGGAAAGTCTGTTGTTTCACCAAAAATCCAATGAACCTGAGTTCATTCTTTTGAAATTTCCTGCACAAACTTGTCTAAAAGATTTTTTTGTTGTGTGTTTTCATAGAAATCGTCGTCAAAACTGAATTGTTATCACCACAAAAAGGTGTCAAACACAACTTCCGCCATTTTGACACGGAGCAGAGGCACATTCGTCTATGTCTGCAATGATAGAAATGAGTATCTTAAAAAATCTCCCCATGATCATTTAACACATTATAAGTCAAATGCTCTGCGGTCTAGTGTACGTCTTTTTATTGAAGTAGCTCGCTTTACATCTGAAGTTGATTATTCACTTCTCCAAGAGATTATTCTGAAGCTTCCTTCTTTGTCAAGGGTTTTACCATCAAATATCAAAAGTACTAGAACCTCCCAAGTGCCATCAACATAAATGGATATATTTACGTTTAATTGATCTTATCATATACTTCAAATATGAAATATATTTTAAACGCGGGATGAAGTTAATTATCATGACATTTTAAGCCATATCAGTATATGCCAATCTACTCGTAAGTAACGCCGTGAACAAATGACGGTGTACAATAGGGCAGCCATGTAAAACTTGCCTGTTTCACAGTCATCTCCTTCGTAGCCAGGAGCACAAGTACAGGTGTAGCCGTTCACCCTTTCTTCGCAAGTTGCACCATTTTGACACGGAGCAGAGGCACATTCGTCTATGTCTGTAACAGCATACACATCGTTTTGTCAAAACCGTATCCAGGATATCATTATTTTCAGCATTAATTTTACTGAAAAATGAGACAGTTTAGGCAGATGCTATTCCCAACAAATTATGTGATGTTAAATTATTCTTTACTTGTTAACCCTATCTAGACCAGGCTTTTTCGGGATTCCTGGGACCAGGGGGGGCTCTTTTGACCCACCCTTCGTAATTTCAAAACAGCTTGGGTTACGATCACCAAATTAGGTGGGATAATGTATTAGTGAAGTTTTATATTTTCTGTAATTTTGGTATCGTTACAACGTAATATGACGTAATTATGACGTCATAATGTCATATTTTGGGCTAAAATCGTCAAAATATGAAATTTCCGCTATACTTAAATGAATTGAACAAAACGATGACTATAAAGGTTATCTTATTGATGTCTAAGTCTGCCAAGTCTTTTGTTGCCAATGACGACGACACTGACGTCTATATGACGTCATAAAATGACGTCATTTGTCCGCCATCTTGGATCGACAAGCTTGAATTTTCTAAAATACGACTTTTTCCACATATAACCCCCAAACCGAATAGAAATGGACTAAAAATGATCAAGTGATTGTGTTTTGTAACAAAATGAAAGATTTTGACGGTATTTGACTAAAAATAACATGTATTTATCGTTGAAAATGACATTGTCCGCCATCTTGGATTGTGACCCATGACGTCATCAAATTAGCATAAATTATGAATATCTAATTAGAAATGTAACTTAAAATTACGCAGGATGTTAATGATATAAATCAACAAGTTTGATCTAGCAATAAAACTATGAAATCCCATAATTCAAACTGAAATTAGTGAATTTGGGAAAATATGCCTGTCAGAAACCCATTGCCATGGCAATACGAAAAATCACAAACAAAATTTTTTTTCGCAGAATTGTTGCCAACAATATTCTAGGAAAAGTCACCAAGTTTTGTAGTCCTAGCACATGTCGTTCGCTAGTTATATGGCGTCAAAGTTAGCGCAAGCACTTTTAGCACCCCCTCCCTGGTCTAGATAGGATTAACATTGAGAAACGTTCGGATATTTTCAGAATTTTTTTTTTCATAAATGTTGTTGAAAATCAAGAGCACATGGTATCAAGCTGCTATTGCATTGCGGGAATGAAACTGTTATTTCAGCCAATTTATAATCACATTATTTTTCAAGGAAAAGTCTTGCCTGTTTGACAATGATCTCCTTCATATCCAGGAGCACAAGTACAGGTGTAGCCGTTGACTTCGTCCGCACAAGTTCCGCCATTTTGACACGGAGCAGAGGCACATTCGTCTATGTCTGCAACAATAGAAATGAGGCTTATCATGTATTTGTGTAACGCCATTGAAAGTTAATAGTGAGAAAATATAAAAATCGTATTATTGCAAAGGAATTTGTCCTGCTCCTGTAGGTTTTGATTTACATAAACCTTTTTTTTTGTTAAACAAAATGTTGTTCATGTAGTATTAGATGGAAATTTATTTTAAACGTCATAATGCCGTCTAGATTTTAAAGTGTACAAGAATACTTTAATAATTGGCTAACTTACCCGTTTCACAATCATCTCCATCATAACCAGGAACACAGGTACAGGTGTAGCCGTTCACTCTGTCTTCGCAAGTTCCGCCATTTTGACACGGAGCAGAGCCACATTCGTCTATGTCTGTAACAACATATAAATTGTTTTTTTTTTCAAACTTAAGCCATGACCTTGTTATTCTAAAGATGAAATGTTCCAAAAAGTGAGAAAACTTAAGCACATTGTATTCCTAAAAGATTTTACGATGTGAAATTATTGTTCAATTGTTAAAGATAAACGGCCGGTTACTTGTATGAGTGAAAATTTCCTTAACAAATTCGTTAAATATCAATAGAAGATGGTAGTTAATTGCTCTTTTACTGTGGGTAGGAAATATTCATACCAATATTGATTTTCAAGAGAATTTTGTAGTTGAAGGAAAAGTTACATAGTTTTAAACAAGCTTTAATCTTTTAAGGTTGTCTTTAAAAATGTCGAATGTTCGACAAAGAAAGCTAATGAGAAAACTTGCCGGTTTCACAGTTGTCTCCAACATATCCAGGAGCACAAGTACAGGTGTAGCCGTTCACTCTGTCTTCGCAAATTCCACCATTTTGACACGGAGCAGAGACACATTCGTCTATGTCTGTAACAACATAATATAGTTTTGTGAAAAAACCTTAGCCATGGCATTATGATTTTCAGGATGAATTGTTCCAAAAAGTGAGACTCCTAACAGAGTTTACGATGTCAATTCATTGTTTAATTGATAAAGAAATATGGCGGCGAAACTTTCTTTGATAATGCCGTCAAATAACAATAATAGATGGTAGTTAGTTGCTATTTTTCTGTGGGTAAGAAAATGTTGTTTCTGCCAATCTTGTACGACATGTACGACAAAAAGGTAATGAGAAAACTTGCCCGTTTCACAATCATCTCCATCGTAACCAGGAGCACAAGTACAGGTATAACCGTTCACTCTGTCTTCGCAAGTTCCGCCATTTTGACACGGGGAAGAGCCACATTCGTCTACATCTGCAATAATATACTAGATGTTCTTTAAAAATCATCGAACATTTCTAACCTCGATTGCTTAAAAGGTCTGATTCCATTTTTGTAGCTTTCATAGCTTTCAAAACTTTGTCAAAGAAAAAAAGACTGAACACTTGCTGCGTCCCTGTTAGTGCTCTCCAAAATAAGATTAAAAGAACAAGTGTTACACAGTATTATACAAGTCAAAGTTTGGAAAGGAGTGATTTTGCTGTCGTTTTAGTTAGTTAATTTAACATTAAGGACATTTTTCCATATAAATTTTCTTTGCTACTCCGTTTTAAACTTAATATTGCAGTGTAGCACTTTAGGTGTGTGATAATACATTTAAAATTCAAAAACTTGCCCGTTTCACAATCATCTCCAATGTAACCAGGAGCACATGTACATGTGTAGCCATTGACTTCGTCCAAGCAGGTTCCGCCATTTTGACACGGAGCAGAGACACATTCGTCTATATCTGCAATGATAGAAAAAGAGGCTCGTTAAAACAATCTCGCAATGATTTTCAACACATTGTAAGTCAAATGCTCTGCGGTCTCGTGTACGTGTTTTCATTGACGTAGCTCGATTCACATTTTCCAGCACAAAATGATTATTAACTCCTCCAAGAGATTATTCAGAAGCTTCATCCTTTTTCAAAGGACTGACCATAAAAATCAAAAGCATCCGAACTTCTGAGGTGCCATCAACATAAATGAATGTATTTATGTTGTATTGATTTTATTATATACTTCGAATATGAAATATATTTTAAACCCGAGATAAAATTGATTATCATGACATTTAAAGCTTCATTCCAAGTAACGCCGTGGACAAATTACGGTGTACAATAAGACAGCCATAATGGTAAACCTACCTGTTTCACAATCATCTCCTTCATATCCAGGAGCACAAGTACAGGTGTAACCGTTTACCCTGTCTTCGCAAGTTCCGCCATTTTGACACGGAGCAGAGCCACATTCGTCTACATCTGCAACAACATACAAAGTCTCTTGTCAAATCCTAAGCAATCATTTCGACATTTTCAAGATCAATATTTTCGAAAAGTGATGTTTAACAGTTTTTATTCCTAACAAATAAGTAGTTACTTATCACAGACAAACATCCGGAAATGTTTCTTACTATTGTCGTCAAATATAGATTTTGAATAAAATCGAGCTGTTATTGAATGAAAAAAATATTTCTTTCTGCCAATGTATTCAAACATAGCTAG